>NC_048292.1:1231353-1259374 GCF_009762535.1 Notolabrus celidotus
TTATTTATTTTATTATTTAACTACCTCTGCTACTCACCACTGCACTATTATCATATTATCATATTGTTCGCCTGTACATATTAGTTATTCTTTGTATTTATAGCTGATGTTATTGTTATTATTATATTGTTATTTTTATCTGTATGCCTTATTCTTATGCCTTGTACAAAGACAGTTTACCAAAGTCAAATTCCTTGTGTGTTCAAGCATACCCGGCCAAAAAAGCTGATTCTGATTCTGATTCTTCTGATTTTAATATGGGACCTAATGGGGTTTCATTAGCTTTTGCAGCCAGCCTCTAGTGGACACTTGAGGAACTGCAGTTTTGCTGCTACACAGGAAGTTGTGACTTGGTTCCAGATAGTTTGTTTGAGCAGAGGGAGAGAAAAAAAAGGGTTAGAACTAAGATGAGCTTAAGACCAAAATGTGAAGATTTTCCAGGTTAAAAACTGTTCAAAGTGGCTCATTTGATTTAAAGGTGACATATCATGCAAAATAGACTTTTTAATGGTTCTTTACCTGAAATCTGTGTCCCTGTCTACAAACCCCCCAAGAATGAAAAAAATCCATTCTGCCCCTGTTCTGATTTCTCCACCTTTCTGTAAATGTGTGCTGAAACCAGACGTTTCAGATTTCCGTGTTTTTGATACGTAACAACAATATCCGGTCTGTAACAGGAAGTCAGAGCTCGGAGCTTGTTCAGCCCATAGACTGTATAAAATACAACTCAACCCCTCCTCCGTTTTTCATTCCCTGCACACATGTGTGCTAACAAGGAGCTTAGGAGGGAGGCATGCTAGTTGTAGGCTGTCTTAATAAACACAAAGGTCGCTTTGACTCCCCACGTCTGCAGATTTGAAGATCTAGTGGATGATTTTTATTTATCATGGATAAGTGCTAGCGCTAGTTAGCATAGCCACATAGCTGTGTACCAAGACACACGTCGACATACTGACAAATAAAACAACAAGAAACACTAAATCTGTGACCAATGGTTCAGAAAGGTCCTGCTGCAGGCGCCTCTCCGTCAGGATCAGATTCAGGATCAGATTCAGAGGGTTGAAGTAACGTGATCTCTGAGCAGCCGTGTCTATTCAGCCAACATGTAAACATTAGATCAACGTGCTGGACAGCCGAGGCACATCCACTTCCTGAGGGGGCGTGGTCAGAGGGAAAACAGACTGTTCTGAGCAGGGCTGAAGAAGAGGGTTCTTCAGGCAGACCAAAATCTGATTTCAAAGTGTTTTTTTGAGCATAAACTTTAAAGACATGTTTTGGGGACCTCTTAGACCAATATATGTTGATGAAAAAAGCGTGATATGTCACCTTTAAGAATTCATTCATTTTGTGGCCCTTATTTTACATATTTCATATGTTGAATAAGTACAGGAAGTTTCTCAATTCTTCTAGTAGTTTGTTGCAACTGGCAGTGAGGAAACTTCCTGCAAATGTCCTTGTTGTTGTTGTTGTTGTTGCCACTGATGAGCTCAGACTGTTAGTCCATGTGGGTGGACCATTGTGTTACATCCCTCTGTTCAAAGACACCAAAGTCATTAATCCTCAGAACACCAGAGATGCTGGACCACCACCACTTTGACTGTTTCTGGTCAGCTTATTTTAAATGCTGTACACACAATATTGGGTTTCAACAATAACACAAACCTTCTGACAGATCAAGGCGGGGGTAGACTAACAACTGCATCGTGAAGCTCCAATGTTCTTGTCTTTGAAGAGCAGACTAACAGCTGTTTCCTCTTAAATAAAGAGCTTTTTAAAGGCTCTCTCCTTCGTGTACCTATTTCATTTACCGTCTCATCTACATCTGAAACACCGAGGCCCCTCCAGAGAATTGCTCCGTGTCAACACAACAACACGCTGCAGGTTTATCCAACATAAATAGGCAAAGATAAGGGTGTGTCAGTCATTGACAGTATGAATGCGAGTCCTGTAAGCTCCAGGCAGCCACTCTAGGTGGCCAGAGAGAAGCCTTGCATTATTGAGGAAGGGCTTAGGGGGGGTAAGAGTGGATTAGTCTGATATTAACCTCCAGAGGAAGACAGAAAGGGAAGGGGATGACATGATGAGGATCACCCTTGGCCATTTAAACTGCTTTAATTAAATCCTGGATGGAGAGGCCACCACTCAGACTCGGAGAAAGAAGAAGAAAGGGGGTGAAAATGAAGAAAGGTAGAGCGGTGGTGAAAGAGACTGATTGGAAAAAAGGAAAAGGAGGAAATAGGCGAGGAAAGAAAGAGGATGAGACGAAAGGAAAACTGTGTGTGTGTGTGCGTTAGAGAGTGTGTGTGATAGTGTGTATGTGAGGGCTCGCTTTGCAAAAACCTCCCACTGTGATGAGGCAGACTAATGAGTTAGCCTTTTGCCATGCCGGTCACATGTGTGTGTGGCTGACAGGGACCGGGGCGAGCTGATAAATCAGCAGCAGAAATGAGATTTATAAAAACCTGATCTCCATCTCAACCTCCTGCCTCGCTCCCCGGCCACCCTGTCACCTTGCTATCTTCATCTACACAACTAAGAGGGGCGAAGGGGGGAAAAGGCGGAGGGTCTGCGAGTGATATATAGTGGGGAATGTAGTTTTCTGTAACGGACTGAAACGTTCACAGAATGCTGCGTTCAAGGTTAAACTGATGACTAATTAACTGAATAAGTGGAGATTGCTGCCGATGAATTCTGACCTATGATAATTTTTAATTGGATGACGAATCAAAGGCTCTCCGAGTCGTTTATCATTAACTGCATCAAGGACTTTTTTTTTTTGTTAGGTGTGTTTTTAATCAAATTTTTTTTTCATGGAATTTGGATAAATTGATGCCAGAATTTTGAGAAAATGAATCATCAACAATATTTTTATAAATATGTGAAGCTGAAGCTGAATTTGATTTGAATTGGTTTTTTAAAAAAGGAGGCAAGGTTGGAGTCAGCCTTCAAGACCAGGGCTGGGGGCTTGGAATAGAATAGCGGCTCCTCGGCATGGAAAGCAGTCGGGTTAGGTGGATCAGGTACTTGGTAAGGATGCCTCTTGGACACTGGACACCTCCATTTAGAGGTGTTCAGGACAGATCAGACTGGAAAGAGGCAACAGGATAGACCAAGAGCTACATCCCACCTGGCCTAGGAACACCTTGGGATACCACAGGAGGAGCTGGACATTACATGAGTTTCTGGGATGGCTGGATGGATGGCTGGATGGATGGATGGATGGATGGATGGATGGATGGATGGATGGATGGATGGATGGATGGATGGATGGATGGATGGATGGACGCATGTAAAGATGAATGTATGAATGTATGGATGGTTGTATGTATGAATGCATGGATGGATGAACGCATGTATAGTTGGATGCATGAATGGATGGATGGATGCATGTATGGATGGATGGATGGATGCATGTATGGATGGATGGATGGACGCATGGATGCATGGATGGATGGATGATTGGATGGATGCATGGATGGGTGAATGTATGATGCATGTATGTATGGATGAATGGATGCATGGATGGGTGTATGGATGGGTGCATGTATGTATGTATGTATGTATGTATGGATGGATGGATGGATGGATGGATGGATGGATGGATGGATGGATGGATGGATGGATGGATGGATGGATGCATGGATGGATGGATGCATGGATGGATGGATGATTGGATGGATGCATGGATGGGTGAATGTATGATGCATGTATGTATGGATGAATGGATGCATGGATGGGTGTATGGATGGGTGCATGTATGTATGTATGTATGTATGATGGATGGATGGATGGATGGATGGATGGATGGATGCATGGATATATGGATGCATGGATATATGGATGCATGGATGGATGGATGGATGCACATATAGACGAATGGCTGGATATATGGATGGACAGATGGATGGGTGGATGCATTGGTGGGTGGGTGGAAGAATGAATGAATGGATAGATGGATGCATGGATAGATGGATTTATTGATTTATGGATGCATGGATGGATGCATGTATAGACGGATGCCTGGCTATATGGATGCATGGATGGATGGATGTATGCGTGTAAAGACGGATGGCTGGATATATGGATGGACGGATGGATGGATGGATGCATGCATGCATGGATCAATAGATGGCTATTTTTCTACAACAGTGGCTCTGTCCCTGGACTACAATGGATGAAACAGTGTTGTGATTGTGTTATGTTGTTTTGTCTCCACTGCCCAGTATTTTGGTAGTAATTATAGTTGTAATGTTTTGCCTAATTGGCGGTGTTAGGAGCGAAACAAATTGGAATTTTAATTGGTTTTGGTGTCAGCACAGGACACCACATCATTTGTTAACATTTCAAACAGTTTTTATGTTTCTCCAAAACTTCAACATAATCATGAAATATAAAAAAAGACACGTTTGGTTTGGGTTTTTGATCACGGCAACCTCGCCCCTCGCCCCTTACGTAAGCGGTTTGTGGTTCTAGACCAGGAAAGAGTTGGAGCCGCTCTGGAACCGGTCTCCCGGCCGGGAGATCTGGGTCTCAATTGAGCGCCGGCTCCAAACCGGCCCTGAAACTGCCTCGGTCAAAAAGGGGTAACTGAGGGAAAAGTGGAGCAACATCCTGTCCTGCAATCCAGGCAACAGCAGCAGAGCTGGTGAGAGCATCCCCCGGTCACCTCGTATAACTTCACCTTTACTTTAATGTTAATTTGCATAACCACTCATTCACCATGCATTATACCTAACATAACAAATCACATGTGGATATAGCTTTCAGGTCCAGTTCACTTCATGTTCCAAGTGTGTCATGAATTGTGTCCACAGTGAAGCTTTTACTTCAACACCAACTGAACAATATCAGCTCCACAAAGGTAGAATTTATTGCAGGGGGATTGCATTGAAATGCATTAAATTGTAACATGGTGTTGTTATTTTGTTCGCCCCCTGTAGCTGCAAACTTCTGCATGTCTGCCCACCCCACAGCTAGTCTATCAAAGAAATCACATTATAAATGGATAGGGCTCCGGCGCGACGATGTGTTTGTATCATGGCGGGAAAACAACTGCAGAGTTCTTCAGATAGAAGTTTGATGTGTTTGGAAGAAGAAAAAAAAAACTTTGTAAAAGTGAATTCGTTCACTGCCCACTGTGTGTCTCGTCAGGTTGTTGTGATGTCTGGTGTTTATCTCACAAACTTACACCAAAGACTGGTTGCTTGAAATTCAGACTTTTTTTCATTTTGAATTCGTTGCCCTTCTATGATTAGAAAGAGAGTGTTTGAACCAGAGGACGCTGTGCGCACACACACCGTCTCAAGGCACACAACAAAGCACACACATATAACACACACGGCTCATATCAAACACTTCATCACACTCATCCAGGGTCTTAAATGTGATTCTGTCTCCGTGTGCTGTGTACACATCGTCTTAGCATTATCAGTCAACAGTAAAGTGCAGCTCATTAGAAGTGCTATTTCAGTATTCTAATAACGGGAGCCACAGCGAGGCGTGAAGGCAGTGTTTGATTATCTGCACTCTGCCTGGCTAGCTCCACCCCTGCACATCCTGAGCCGTCCTCTCTGATTCACCCACAGAGCGCTGGGATTAAATAGGGCCTGTGGGTAATGAGCAAGCCCACAGCCAGGTACAACAAAGCTCAGGAAACGCTTGTGTGCATCAGAGAATGACCCGCTCTGATACCGCGCCGACGAGTTTGATAACCAGGAAACAGAGGATGGTGAAAAAAAGCACCGTGGATGTCTTGGATGTTCAGTTTTCCTGGGATTGAATCGAACATTTAGTTGTCTTTGTAGCAGCTTTTCACAACACATATTTTAAGATAGTGATCACAGCTGGTGGATGTACCCAACAAACACAAGGCTTTCACCAAGGGTACTATGGTTTGAGTCAGACCGTACTCCATGTATTATCATTAACAAAGACCCAACATCAAGACCGGATCAGATCCAGTCCCATCTTACAGACAGGACTCAGTCTGATCTCATCTTAATCCACCATGAGCAGAGCACTTTGCAGTATTTAGCAAGTTACAGTGGCAAGGACAAACTTCCTTTAACAGGCAGAAACCTCCAGCAGGACCAGACTCATGTTAGACACACATCTGCTGAGACCGTGTTGGAGAGAGGGATAGAGGGAGATGAAGAGAGAGAGAGAGATGATAGTGGGGAGACGGATAGTAGTAGTTGTAGCAGCTGGAGTCTGGACCACGTCCACAGCAGCAGAGATCCAGAGGAACCTACGAGACAAGGGAGCTCAGGGACTCCAGAAAGGTCTAAGAAAAGAGAGAAGAGAGGGAGACCAGAAGAAAGAAAAAGAGGAGGAGAAATGGTGAAGGAACGACAGAAGGAAAGGACGGGATGAGAAAAGGAGACATAAAGGATGAAGAAACATGGAAAGAACAAAGAGAGAAAGAAAGAAAGAAAGAAAGAAAGAAAGAAAGAAAGAAAGAAAGAAAGAAAGAAAGAAAGGAATGAAAGAAGGAAAGAGGGACAGCAGGAAAGAAGGAATGATAGAGAGAAAGAAATAAGGAAGGAATGGAATAAAGACAGAAGGAAAGAAAGAAAGAAGAAAAAAGAAGGAAAGGAAGGAAGCAGAAAGGAATAAAGGAAGGACAGCAGGAAAAAAGGAATGATAGAGAAAGAAAGAAGGAATGACAGAGAAAGAAAGAAGGAAGGAATGAAAGAAAGAAGGAATGACAGAGAAAGAAAGAAGGAAGGAATGGAATAAAGAAAGAAGAAAAGAAAGAAAGAAGAAATGATAGAGAAAGAAGGAAGGAATGAAAGAAAGAAGGAATGATAGAGAGAAAAAAAGGAGTTAATAATGAAGGAATGAAAGAAAGAAAGAAAGAAAGAAAGAAAGAAAGAAAGAAAGAAAGAAAGAAAGAAAGAAAGAAAGAAAGAAAGAAAGAAAGAAGGAAGGAAAGTTTGAAAGCAGAAAGGAATGAAATAAGGTAAGAGGGACAGCAGGAAAGAAGGAAAGATAGAGAGAAAGAAGGAAGGAATGAAAGAAAGAAAATAAGAAAGGATGAATAACAGACCCCAAAAAGGAATCTACAGCAGAGATCCAGAGGAACCTACGAGACAAGGGAGCTCAGGGACTCCAGAAAGGTCTATGGTTAGTAACTTTAATGGGACAGGAAGAGTTAAAGTGAGAGACAGGCAGAGAGAGGAGAGAGAGGGAAAGACAGGATCCCAGTGTGTCAGTCTAAGCCTATAGCAGCAAAAATAAGACCTGGTCCAAGCCTGATCCAGCTCTAACTATAAGCTTTATCAAAAAGGAAAGTTTGAAGCCTACTCTTAAAAGTAGAGAGGGTGTCTGCCTCCCGGACCCTGACTGGTAGATGATTCCAAAGGAGCTCAGATGAATTAGCCTCTGAAAGCTCCAGTTGGGTTCTCCATTCTAGGAGTTCAGCTGGCTTGGTTCAGAGAGGTTATAGGGTTACTGGTTTACATTCTACCCTAATGGGCCCTGTTTCATGACAAGCCCCATCTGGAAAGTGAGAACAGCATGTATGGGTCTCAAATATGGGTGTTAGTGCTCAGGCCTATACATACCTGTGGTTATGGCTGATCTTTAAGTTCACAACTATAAAACGGTGTGATAAAGAGATAGAGACAGATAGTATGAAGCTCTAAAAGATCAAATAGCCTTGGAAGAGAGCGGGCTCACCCATACTATTTCAGGTATGTTATTCAGACACACACACAGAGACTTAAATAGAAAGTTACAGCTGACTTTGTACTACAAGGACGAACGTAACAATGGATTTTCTCACTGGCCTCATTCTGTGTGACTAGAATTCAATTCAAAGGCACAAGGTCTTTCATGTCGTATCCAAACTAAGACAGAATACTGTGCTGTGTAGTCCTCTTCTTCAGGTGGAGCTTGGTTTTGTGTATCGGTGGAGTAATGGGTCAATAAATGAGAAACACAATAGAAAGAAAATAAATCAAGAGTAAATTTAGAATGAATTCAGCCCTGGAGATATTTGTAAAGACAAACTGTTCATGCTTTTAAGTTATCAGTCCTGAGCAGCCACTTTGTGAAAGGTGCAGTGTTAGCAATTAGGTTGCAAAGGGGTGGAAGTTAAGCTGGGGAGTTTTGGAAATATTCCAAATTGGAAACTTTCCATGGAAATTATGAGAATTGAGGGTAATTTAATAGAAAGGTATCACATCCAAGCATAAATATTTCTTGTTATAAGCAGACATCCATCAAAAATAGTAGAATTAAAACAGATTTACTTGTAAGTAGAACTTTATCAAGTGCTAAATATTTTATTGAACAATCAATTCTCTCATTGAAGAACAAAAACATGAATGTTGAGTTAAATATTACTCACCCCCCTGACACAACCCATTCAAAAATTAACAACAATGCAATCCCAACAAAGTCCCCTTCAAAATGTAAACCCTCCTGATATGTTGCGGGTCAAATTGACCCTTTTTAAAGTCTATTTTAGGTAATATATGACTTCCAAACCAGCTAAATGCAGCATCAAAAACTGGGCAGCATGTGACAGAAGAAGAGTCCTGTTAATTTATCAACATCACTTCATTAAAAATAAAAAAATCTGAATTTAAAATAAAATAAACAAAAATCTATGTCATAGATAGATCTTTATTTGTCCTTGATAAGGAGATTTGTTGCCACCGTCTGTACAGGAATACATGTATGAACACAATAACCATAACCATCCACCCAGCCTCACAGCAATGGTGCCCCGCATCCCACAAATATACACACCAGACACATATGAACACACTGGACACAAATATACACACCAGACACATATGAACACACTGGACACATATAAACACACTGGACACATTACAGTGGCATTCTGTTTAGCAGTGCTATGGCCGATGGGACGAAGCTTCTACCAAACCGGGCTCGCCTACAGTAAGGGGATCTGTATCTGCGACCGGATGGGAGTAGTGTGAAGACTGAGTAGAGGGGGTGTTGGGGGTCCAGTGTTATAGTCCGTGCTCTGCGTATGATGGCTCTGTTGTTGAGGTCAGACAGGTTGGGTGTGGGGAGGCGGATGATTTTGGTGGCAGTGTTTGTGGTGCGTATGAGTTTGTTTTTGTTGGAGACAGTTAGCATGTTGTAGTAGCAGGGGGAACAGTAGAGGAGAATGGGTTGGATGATGCTTTGGTACAGTAACAGTAGAAGGTGGGGGGGCGACAGAAAGAGCTTTGAGTTTGCGGATGGCAGAGAGTCTTTGTTGGCAGCGTTTGTGAATGTCAGTGGTGTGTTGATCAAAGTTGAGTTTATTGTCCAGGGTGAGTCCGAGATATTTGAAGTGACCCACTATTTCGACTGCTTGATTGTTGATGTGGATGGGGTTGTGAGCCGGGCTGTGAGTGCTGGAGGATGTAAAAGTATTGTATTTATATTTAGGGCTTTCCAATGTATATTAAAAACAGTTTTAACATTAATTTTAATGTAAAACGAGTGAGTTATCCTCATTGAACCATGATCTGTGAGAATTAAAGAACACCAATGGTCTAAATCTTGATTTCAATGGTTAGTAATGGAGTTAAACATTAGATTTAAAAAATGTTTATTGGGTTTTTTGGGTTCTGACACTTGGATAATGGAATATGCCCCGGGTCAAATTGACCCAGTAACATTATTGCTGTTCCAGAGAAACAAACATAACAGGAGGGTTAAATGAAAAGGGCCCCTCTCCCTCCAACAAAGTCCCATTCAACATGCAGATAAAAAAGCATCTTTCTTCAAGCTTCTCAAGCCTCTGCAGGATTCTAGAAATCATGTGTGCATGTAATGGAGGAATGCACAGTGCATGTAGGGGGCGTGGTCTCAGTAGCCCTGCAGTGAGCAGTGTGCTATGTGCATGTGATTGAGGAACAGCAGAGATATTCAACTGTACTTGATGAAATCTGGTTGTTTTAGTCAGGATTATATTTTCCCCAACTATATTTAAGTTCCCTATTAAGAGCCAATCTTAGATCTTCAAAGACTTTGAAGAAGACAGTGGTTGTTGTGCACAGGAATTTGTACTGACAGATGTAAAAACATGACAATGCAGGATCGTGCATTTGCAACTCACATGGTCAAAAAGGTGATGCTGTGCCCTGACATTAACTCCCCACAGAAACAGTCACCACTTTAGTTTGTGTGTAGCTTACAGTCGTGCTGGTTGCGCAAGGTTTCATCAGTGTACCCGCACAGGGCGAGGCATGCATGATTGCACAACTTATTGAAAATGCACACTTCACTCCTCAATTTACCTGCTGCAGATGGAAGTCCTGCAACCCCCAGATAGTTAGAGGGATTTAATTATCTGGAGGGAAGCCGGAGTCGCACTGCAGTACCTGTCTAACTGGTAACACTATCCTTGCTGCACACAGGAGTACAACATCACTCTGCACTCACACAAAGTTTCTGCAGATGCAAATGCCTCCCATAAAAATCCAATAATTTCACAAGCACAGCTGAAGAACTTTGTTTAAGGTGACCTCTTCAACTTTTCAATCCATTTGTTAACACCCATTGTTCGATGTGAAGGGGAACAAGGCGGCTTTGATCTGCAGGCTGTAGGGAGTCTTTTGTGAATTCAGCTCTTGTCTCCATCCGCAGCCTCAACATACTGTAAATGGTGTTAGAAACTAAGGTGAAGAAAATCAATAAATTCAACAGATTACAAGGCGGTACATGGAGGAGGGCCGTGTGGGGAGAATTCCACTATCTCTGGCCTGCTAATGGCTGCCTGCCCCCTTGAATTACAAAAGTGGAGAGACCGGGTGGAGAGTGCAGAGGAGAGTTTCTCTGCTTCTCCTTGTTGAAGCGATAACTGAGTGTCCAAACTCACTGGATCAATCAATCAGAGTATGTTGTGCTTTTCACACGTGCATAAAACTCAAAAAACAACCTGAAATATTCTGGGTTGGAACGCAAACAGCTGACATTCTCTTACCCCTGAACTACGTGCGTTTCAACCGGTGGATCCAGGGTCTAAATTTAGTTCAGGGGTATATAATCTCCCCCCTAAAAAGCCCCTGCTACCCCCTAGCAGGGGCAGTAGTACTTTTCAAAGATCCCGGGACTTTTGGGGGGTGGGGCCTGCAATGCTGAACGTGTCTGATTGGTAGATTAACGCTACTCGTGCTTATCTCCTCTCACGTGTTGATTAATTCATTGCTTTTTCCATGTTTTTAACTGCAGTCACATAATTTTGACCCATTTTTTTTTCATGTTTTTCTGCTTTTGGAGCACAATTTCAAATTTGAGGAAAAAATTTTTTGGCTGGCTCCGGGTCAACTTTTTTGTGAACTTTTTTTTTTTGTGAACTTTTTTTTGTTACAATTCTTTTTTATCAAATTTCTTTTTTTTTCAAAAATTTTTTTTTCAAAAATTTTTTTTTCAAAAAATTTTTTTTCAAATTTTTTTTCATTTTTTTTTTGTCCAAATTTTTTTTCAAAAATTTTTTTCAAATTTTTTTTGTCGAAGTTTTTTTTTCAAAAAAAAAAATCAAATTTTTTTTTTCAATTTTTTTCCCAAAAAAATTCAGTCATTTTTTTTTCCATCTGTGATTCTCTTGATTTCTCTTTCTTTCATTGGTTTTTATTTGTTCTATCTTTTTTGTATGTGTGTGTACTTTTCAAAAGAAGAAGCTGTGATTCTCTTGATTTAGCAGCTTGTAACAGTAGTCTTCTCTCAGCCCACCGTGAATGCGTCTCTCCTCCCGGTGTTCCGCTTTTAAAAGTGACCCTGTAAACTGGAGACCTTCAGCTGAACGTGTCAGTGTTTGTGGAGTTTACACAGCTGTTGAAACACAGAGGGAGTTCCTGGGAATGCAAACTAGTTTAGTTTTTATTAAGATTTCAAAATATCCTCATCAGATATTTAATGATGGTCTAAAGACGTTTATGAGGGATGCATCCGGCTGAGAGTCTCCAGTTAACTATCTCCTCTCACGTGTTGATTCAGTGAATCCATCTGTGATGAAATATAGCACCATCTAAAACAGACCAGCTGAGTCTCTTCATGCTAACAGGCTAACTGTTGTGTTGCTCATAATGATACCTGCCTGTCCGTCTGCTTCTATGGTGTCATCTGTGATGAATGGCATTCCTCTTTGTTTTACTGCCCTCTACTGGTCTGGTGGTGTAGTGCATTTACTTTTTTTCTCTCCATACGTCACTGGGCTGAAGTTGATCAGACAACAATGGGGGCACAGGAACCTTTTAGTTCAGGGGAAAGTAGTTCTGGGGGCTAAAAGACCCCGGAACTGTTGGTTGAAATGCACTTTAATAGTCAAATAAAAGGGATTGATGGGCTCAGTACAGGGACTATATTGGTATTCGGTCCTCTTTAGAACCATGTCCACTGTTTAAATGGTATGCCCTCTTACTTTCTGCACAATCCCACCTCATCCAGGTAGGCCAAATGAGTCTCCATTTAGATGTCTTGGGTAGGGTTTGGGGTGTAAAGCAGCCTGTTTGGTACCCCAAGAGGGTACACCTATCCCTGGTCTATGCATATTTCTATAGGATGCCAAAGTGGTCCCCGACAACGACCCACTGAAAGCCCATTGAAGCTGAGTTACAACATCAGATCATATGTCCTCATGAACTTCTGTAAAACTGCACAAAAAGTCCTTCTGAAACTATTTGTAGTTTCACTTTGAAAAGTGAAATATTTCTATAGCTGTGCTCCGGTCCTATAGCTGCCCGTGTTTCTCATTCGACTTGTCTCCATTTAATCTGCTTCCCTGATATGAAACTCCTGCCCTTTGTACAAAAACAGCTCTCTACCCCAGTCATCAAGCAGAATGACAGGCTATTTGAGGCTTCTATTGTGCCCAGCTGGCTGTGCCACACATTTACTGCGAGAGCTGATAGCACTTTCCATTTGCTAATGATTAGTTTGTGCCCCAGTATGAGGGCTGTTTGTACCCACTCTGCTCTGGAGAATCATATTTTATCAAGGAGGGAAGGGTCACAAGAACAGCAGAGAGAGGCTCTAAGTATCCTATTGCCTATTCAATAGTTTTGTGTACTTCTATCTAAGAGTCCCATATTTTGGAACAGCTCTTGTAGCAGATAGCATTGTGCCCCTCTTCTCCAGCACCCTTTATCAGCTGTGGATGTAGATTACTCCACAGCCGCAGTGGACAAGGTTTTTTATTTGCATGATTATTTCAAGAAGGTGTTGTCATCCAATATGGAGACTTTTTGGGAATGAATTAGTGGAGAGCTACTCTTTGAGACAATCAGTGTGCGGTGGATTAAACACTCCACAAGGACATGCAAGTACTTCCACAATGCTGGCGTCATCGGCTCGGCTCTGGAAAGGAGTTACTCTCTCGTGGAAGCATGAGTGATGGTCACTTAAAGGTACACTTTTAAACCTGGGCCCTCTCTCAGTTCATTTTTTGGGGAGTTTAAAAGACTCATTGATGCAGAAATGTTTGAAATTGCTCTGGTACCTTCCTTCAGCCTCAAGTCGAGCAAGTCTATAACGGCTGTGATGCATCCCTCTGCAGAAAATGCAATGACTGTGAAAGCTTGTTTATGCCAATGAGAAGCTGAGATTGTTTATCTAAAACCTGTTTTATACTTCTGCATTGATCCTGACGCTGACGTGAGCACTACATACTTCTGTGCCGATGTGTCCACATAGCTCTGCAGTAACACGCCGAGATGTTTGAGGGCAGTGTGGTCCTTTATGATAGTTCGGTCCCCTGCTTCCTGTCCCGCTACGTCAGGCTAGACTTGTAGGCCTCTGCATAGTTACTAAGGCTGTGCAGACCTATGCACATAGGCTACAGCGTTGATGCAGATGCAGATGTATAAACCAAGCTGAAGCCGACATGTCCAAATGGGTTGCACCTTTGCTAACTCGTGTACGCCTGTTTCCTGTCCTGCTACGTCAGGCTAGACTTGTAGGCCTCTGCATAGTTACTGGGGGCTGTGCAGACCTATGCACAAAGGCTACAGCGTTGATTTGATGCAGAAGTATTAACCAGGCTTGAGCCAACATGTCCAAATGGGTTGCACCTTTGCAAACTCGTGTACGCCTGTTTCCTGTCCCGCTACGTCAGGCTAGACTTGTAGGCCTCTGCATAGTTACTAAGGCTGTGCAGACCTATGCACATAGGCTACAGCATTGATTTGATTTGATGTATAAACCAAGCTGAAGCCAACATGTCCAAATGGGTTGCACCTTTGCTAACTCGTGTACGCCTGTTTCCTGTCCTGCTACGTCAGGCTAGACTTGTAGGCCTCTGCATAGTTACTAGGGGCTGTGCAGACCTATGCACAAAGGCTACAGCGTTGATTTGGTGCAGAAGTATTAACCAAGCTGAAGCCGACATGTCCAAATTGGTTGCACCTTTGCTAACCCATGTACGCCTGTTTCCTGTCCCGCTACGTCAGGCTAGACTTGTAGGCCTCTGCATAGTTACTGGGGGCTGTGCAGACCTATGCACATAGGCTACAGCGTTGATTTGATTTCATGTATAAACCAATCTGAAGCCAACATGTCCAAATGGGTTGCACCTTTGCTAACTCGTGTACGCCTGTTTCCTGTCCTGCTATGTCAGGCTAAGCGTGCAAATCGAAAAAGAGCTACAAAGACTTGCGGCATAGGCCAGGGGTTCCCAAACTTTTCAGCCAGCGACGCCCAAAATATAGATGCCAAAGACTTGCGACCCCCACTGTCCCTCAAAGTGATTTAATGTGTCTTCATTTAGCTGGTCTGCAGAAAATGACCCTACCTATATGAGCATGTGTCTGTTTCATGTGCTGTTATGAATGAACCTGCTGCTACTGATGCTTTAGATCATTCACTGTTCACTAACCCAAAACTTAGGAGTCATCTGGGAACAAAGAAAGGCACATTACATTTTCTATTTTCAATGTTTTATTTCAAGGTTAGCGACTATTTGTGTAGATATTTTTTACTATAATGGGTAAAATGTACTGTTTCTAGATAACTTCAGAAAGAAACATTCTGGAAGATATCTCAGGACCCCCCATTTGTGTAAGGCAACCTCCCCAGGGGGTCCCGACCCAGACTTTGGGAACCTCTGGTGTAGGCTACAGGGTCAATTTGATGCAGAAGTACAGTATAATCCAGGCTTAAGTGAACGCTCAAGAATCAAGCAAGTCTCTTGAGTGTTAATATCTTGACATATGGCTTGATGAGACACTATTTTTGAACTCCAAGTAAACACTCTAGTCTCTAAGAGTCTCACCTGAACAGAAATCCATTTTTCCTTTGTCTTGTTGAAAGAGAAATATTGAAGCAGTGTTTTGGATTGTGATGATTTGGATTTGGAAATTCTTTGTTGTCCCCAAGGGGCAATTTGGTTTGCAACAGAAGTCCCCAGCAGGCATTTACAACACAAGCAAAGCACATAATACACAAACGCAAGTTCACACATGTCATTTAAAAGTCCTGCAGATCAGATATTTTTCTGCTGTGAGATACAGCTGATGGCACAAATGATCTGAGGTACCGGTTTGATCTGGCCCTCCTAGCGTACGTGAACCTCCTCCCTGTTGACATAAGTTTAACCTCTGCATGAAGAGGACGATGAGAGTCTTCAAGGATGGCCTTTGCCTTCTGAGTGGCTCTGAGGAGTGATTGATGGGCATGCTACAGTTCCAACTCAAGCTGCTGGACTCGCTTCGCCCTCATATTCGTAGCTGCTAATAGATATAACACTCACCATTTCGTCCTCTGAGGAGATTGTTGCACGGTCGTATGTATTCCTGCCCACCTTCTTACAACACAGCCTTGTTAGGATGGAATAAAGGAACCAACATGACTCATTCGACTGATTGGCGAGCTCTCAAAGCCCCTCGTGCATGCTCCAAACTCAGTGAATCTGCATTTCCTTTGATGCCTCTAACTCACAGACCCTCCAACAAACTCTGGAGATTAAAGTTCTCCCTTCTTTGTAGAGTTTAAACTTTGATCTCTCTTCATTGTGTTTCAAATTCTGTCTGTTTTCATTGATTTCCACCATTTAATCTTGTACCTGTGATTTAATTTACCATCGCTGCACCGGTGTCTACCACCGATGGCTTTCACAGTGTGGTTCTAGCAGAGGATATTCATCCTCACAGCTTGCTCACATCTGACCTATTACCTGCTGAAGTGGCCTGTCTGCATGGAGAGAAGCATCTCTAATAGAGTGGCCTTCAAGCGTCCTCGCCGATAGAGAGGAAACAGGAAATGCAGGACTTAAGCTTGAATGTCTGCAATCCAGCTTGAACTTCAGCTGGTGTGTTTTCTTTCTCCCCGCTGGCCTGCTGTCAGCGGTCACCCAGAGGCTTTGTGAGCGAGTGAATGGGGTGGACAGGTGCTCCCGGTCACAGGTAGATAGAGGACAGAGTGGAGTCAGATAGGGAGGTAGGAAAGGTTGGAAGGATGTGTTGGGGAGATACCAAGAAGGAAGGAGGTGGTGGTGGAGAGACAGATAGTGTCACGTCGACTATTCAGGCCCGTTTGATGAGATGCCTCAAACGGCTGAAAAGAGGAAAAGATGGGGGAGAGTTAAAGAGTGAAAGACCCTTTTCATCACGGCGACTTGTGCCGCAGAACCCTCCCGTCACCCTCCCCATCATCCTTCCCTTCTTGTTGCTCTTCCTTCCCCCAACCCTCCCTCCCCCCCCTGCCCCCCTCTGCTCGGATAGATAAAACACATTCAATCAGAGGGAAACGAGTGAAGGGGAGAAAAATAAAAGAGAGGAGTTCAATCACACTGGCGTTCTTCTCTCTTCAAAGACAGGGATCAGATGGGGGTTGGTGGGGAAAGTGTGCCACTGGGTTGATGAACACCAGGGTGCTAAAACCATGGTTACTACTTCATTTGAGCTGATGTTCACATGATGGAATAACACAGTGAGTATGTCGTATTTCCTTACATATATAAAAAGACATGTACAGTTGAGACCAAGATTATTAGCCCCCTTGTGAAATCAGATAAAACCCTTTATTCCTCCATGAAAATGACCCTTAACAACAAGTGTTTATAGTTAATTTAGTTCCTAAATAACAAAGTCAAAATGCTCACTAAGTTTGATTTGGATATTTTATTTTATTAACAACCTCATCAAGTAGTTCTTCACAAAGTTAGCACATGTCTCTGGAAGGATTTTGGCCCATTCTTCCAATGCAAACTGCTCCAGCTGGTCCAAAGTACATGGTTTCTGAGCATGGACATTCACTTTGAGCACCTGCCACAGATTCTCAACAGGATTTAGATCTAGGCTCTGTGCAGACCACTTCAGGTCCTTGGTTTTGGTGTCCTTTAAGAACTGTTGGACCAATTTTGACATATGCTTTGGGTCATTGTCTTGTTGGAAGACCCAGCGACAACGAAGGCCTTGACTAAGAGCAGAGTTCTTCATATTATCCTTCAAAATGTCAACATGACTTATCTTTTTTTCATGATGCCATGCACCCGAACCTGACTCCCTGTGCCTGAGGCTGCAAAACAGCCCCGCAGTACGATGCTCCATCCACCTTGTTTAATTCTGAGGACCGTGTTCTAAGGGTTGAAGGACTCTCCCTTTCCTCACCAAACACAATCAATCAATCTTTCAATCTTTATTTGTATAGCGCCAAATCACAACAAACGTTATCTCAAGACGCTTTTACAAACAGAGCCGGTCTAGACCACTCTATGTCAAATTATGAACAGAGACCCAACTTCAAGACAGGGTAAGACTCAGTCTGACCCCACCTTAATCCACCATGAGCATTCCACCTCACAGTATGTAGCTAGTTACAGTGGTGAGGAAAAACTTCCTTTAACAGGCAGAAACCTCCAGCAGGACCAGACTCATGTTAGACAGCCATCATGCCTCAACCGAGTTGGGTCTGGAAAGACAGATAGAGGGGAGTAAGAGAGAGAAGTGATAGTGATGAGACGAGTCGTAGAAGCTGTTGCCGCTGGAGTCCAGCACGTCCGTATCAGCTGGAGTCCAGATCGTCCGCAGCAGGAGGACGTCTCAGAGGAACCTACGAGACAAGGGAGCTCAGGGACTCCAGAAAGGTCTATGGTTAGTAACTTTAATGGGACAGGCAGAGTTAAAGTAAGTGATGAGGGGGTTGGGGGGAAGGGGGTGAGCTAGGATCCCAGTGTGTCAGTGTGCCAGTTCCCCCGGCAGTCTAGGCCTATAGCAGCATGACAAAAGCTGGTCCAAGCCTGATCCAGCTCTAACTATAAGCTTTATCAAAAAGGAAAGTTTGAAGCCTACTCTTAAAAGTGGAGAGGGTGTCTGCCTCCGGGACCCTGACTGGTGGATGATTCCAAAGGAGAGGGGCCTGATAACTGAAGGCTCTACCTCCCATACTACTTTTAGAGATTTTAGGTACAACTAGCAAGCCTGCATGTTGGGAGCGTAGAGTTCTAGAGGGGTAATAGGGCACTATGAGCTCTTTAAGATACGAGGGGGTCTGATTTTTAAGGGCTTTGTAGGTTAAAAGAAGGATTTTAAATTCTATTCTACATTTTATTGGGAGCCAGTGAAGAGAAGCTAATCAACATCCATGAGCCCAAACAGTTCAATCAGATCAAAAGATGGACTTCCAAAACTCATCTTTACCTTTCAGATGTTCACAGGCAAACCTCAGTCTGGCTCTGATGTGCCGCTCTTTGAGTAAAGGGGTTCTTCTGGGACGATGGTCCTGAAGCCCACTACGATGAAGATCCCTCACAACTGTGTTCCTTCAAACATCAACTCCAGAAGAGGTCAGGTCAGCAGCAATCACCTTGGCAGATGTCTGGAGCTTCTTGCTGACATCTTCAACTATTTTCCTCTGCAGATTTCTTGAAGTCTTGTGTTTTCTACCACGCCCAGGTTTGTTTCTTACAGTTTGTCTGATGTGGCCCGGATGAAAAGACTTTGAATTTGGAGAGGAAAAACGCTTTTCCTCTCCAAATTCCTCTCTGCAAGGCAGCTTTATTTGTATAGTGTATTTCACACATGAGGGCAACTCAATGTGCTTTACATTAAAACATTAAAAGCATTGGAAACATTCAGACAGGCATAAAAATTAAAATGACAAATATGATAAAACAGAAAAGAAAAGGAAAATTAGAAATATATTAAAAATTACATTAAAATAAGCTAAGATAGGAAGGCAGTGTTAAATAAAAAGGTCTTAGTCTTTGATTTAAAAGAGGTGAGAGTTGGAGCAGACCTGCAGCTTTCAGTGTGTTCAGATATGTGGAGCATAATGACTAAACGCTGCTTCACCATGTTTCCTTCTGACTCTAGGGACTGAAAGCAGACCAGGACCTGATGATGACCTCAGAGGTCCACATGGTTCATACAGTAGCAGCAGATCAGCCTAAACCATTCAGGTCTTTATAAACCATCAGCAGGATTTTAAAGTCTATTCTCTGACAGACAGGAAGCCAGTGTAGGGATCTAAGAACTGGAGTGATGTGGTCTACCTTGTTAGGACTCGAGCAGCAGCATTCTGTATGAGCTGCAGGCGTCTGATGGACTTTTTAGAAAGTCCTGTAAAGACCCCGTTACAGTAGTCTAGTCTGCTAAAGATAAATGCATGGAGGAGTTTTTCTGCATCCTGCTGAGACATGAGTCCTTTAATCCTTGATATATTCTGAAGGTGATAGTAGGCGGACTTTGTAATGGTCTTAATGTGGCTGCTGAAATTAAGGTCTGAGTCTAAGACTACACCAAGGTTTCTGTCTTGGTTTGAACATTTCATCTGTGCAGATTGGAGCTGAGCAGTAACCTTTAACCTTTCTTCCTCCAAAAACAATCATTTCAGTTTCTTCTTTGTTTAACTGAAGAAAGTTCTGTCTCTCATCCAGTTATTGATTTGTTCAATGCATTTACTCAGTGTTTGTATGGGACTATAATCCCCTGGTGATATGGTGATGTAAATGTGTGTGTCATCTGCATAGCTATGGTATTTTATTTTGTTGCTTTGTTGCTTTAAAGCTATCCTAAAAATGTATTTTACATTCCAAGATGCACCAAAGCCACTAACGAGCACCGGTGAATGTTTGATTATATCAAGTTTTATTAATGATGCAAACATTGGGCAGGGGGGCTGATAATTTTGGCCTCAACTGTAGATGCAGACCACTCTGTAGCTGTAATGTAAACCAGTACATCATGGACTCCCTGATGCTGCAAAGACCTGGTAACATACATCAACACACACTGAGTATACTCTTTGACAGCAGGCTCTCTGGGCTCACTGTACCCAGAGCACGAAACCAGCCGAGGTTGGCAGCCGAGGTAATAGCCGGCTGTGGTTTTGAATGCAGTGCAGCTTATGTGTTAGCGCTGTGGTTAGCGGTCGGATTGAAAGCTTTAGCAGCCTGTTATTCACTCAGCAAGTTGGACATATGAGGCAGGAGTTGCGGTCGGGGAAAGAGAGACCCTGTGGTTTTACCAAAAGCGGGGGGAGGTGACTGGAGTGGCAGTGATGAGTTTTCATAAAGTACAAGCATCTGTGGCCTTCTTTTCATCCCCTCCTCTATGACATTTGAATGTGTTTGTGTGCATTATGGTGTGAGGACGCGACAGCTCCAGGTAAATGCGGTAAAAGCACACTTGAATGGATGTGAATATCTGCTGCAGATACAGTGGCTCAGTATCTATCAATCAAAACATGAGCACATGCACAATACACGAATACTCACTAAGGCTCTCAGTCTGAATAAATACATAATGAACAGGCTGCTATACCACCACCATGCCAGTGAAGTTGAAGGGTTTATGCACAGCAAGGAACACAGTTTTATTGAGTAGAGACACAATAAGAAATTGCATATTAAGCTGCTGCTTGAAATACTGCCACAGCACAGCACAGCACAGCACAGCGCAGAGCGGGGTTTTACCACTCTGCAATAATGATTTCATAACCTTTTACAATAAAATGCTTTCTTTAACAACCCAATAAGTGATTTGGCCTTCATGCTTTGTGGGGAAGGAGCGGGGAGAGCTTCTACCTCAAAATGTATACCTAAAAAAAGAGCAAGAGACAGGAATGTAGAGAGAGTTATTTATGTCTTGACTAGTCCAGAGTCAAATCAGGACTCCCAACGATTACTCCTGAGGTAGATCATCTTTTATTAATGCATAAAACCTTCATGCATTGGTTTTATTTAAGCCTCAGTATTTGGTCCTGTAGTCTTATGTTTAAGGTCCCAAATAACAGTATTTTTAACCGTTCACAACTGCCCTACTTGTCTCGTTAGCAAGGTTTTGCATTCATAAGATCTGCAGCTTCTTAGTTTCTAACCTCAAAATCAATGCAGTGAGGCACTGAGTTGATTGGCTGCCTGAGAGAAGAGGGTGCAAACCTGCAAACCTGTGTAAATGCATGCAGAGGTGGAAAAGCACCGAAACAAATATGGCGAGCGCTCCAGAAGACTTTAAGCCAGTACACTTTGCACAGGATCCAGAATCGGACCCTGGACAGGAGGGGGTGACTGTTTAAGCCTTGCAGCTGCATGCCTTTAACTAGTATGCTCAAATTAAAGTGTGTAGCTCTATGTGGATGACCTTCATTGTCGCGGCAGCTTGAGGTGAAGTGGTTGGTACAAACTGACGATTCAGCGACCGCCGTGTTCTTTGATCCTCTGGCGCCGGGACAGAATTTGGACGATTGTGTTTGTTTTTGCAGCCAACGAAGAAGCACTTGGCAGGTCTGTCTATAACCTTTGACACCTTGATTCTGCAACACTGAAGCAGAGCTATGAAGGCACAGGAGGAAGGGGAGGGGTTTGTCATTAAATGGGACCTCAAAGGCGGCCCGTGTGAGGACAAAGACAAATTAAATCAAGAGTGACGTCAGGGGATTTGTGTGGACTCCCAATCAAAGGTTGGATGTTTGGTGTCCCTAGAATTAATGCTTGAACCGTCTCAGCTGTTTCTCTCACAGCCAAATTCCACTAGATCTGTTTCTATTCTAGTCAATGTGTTAACTTCCACTGGATCCACTCCATTGTGTTCCGGCTGCGTCTCTGATCCTGCAGGTCGGAGTCCTCCAGATCAGATACACAAGACTTCTATTTGTTCCCGGATCTCGGAGCACGACGCATCAATCTCAACAGAGCAGATGGAGCGTGGACAGGAAGTCAGGTTTCACCAAAACAAAATGAAAACATCCGGTTAATTTTCAGAATAAAAGACTCTGTGTTATCACCAGATCGTATTTCACTTAACTACAACAACAAACCAAAGTCATGATGAGCGGAGCCAGGCCTGGAGTCAACAGGTCAGAGGAGGAGGAGGACCAGAAAGACAACATGGATGAGGAGAGGAGGAGGAGGAGGAGAATCCTGGATTCAGGGATTACAGCGGGGAAACCTCGGTCACATGACTGGCGGTCCTGCAGCATATGGGAGACGGACTGGACACAGATCTGGTGGAAGTCCCGTGTCATTGCAGAAAACCATGCCACCTTTTCCACCTTATGGATGAATCCCATTTCAGCCACCAGTATCTGCAGTGCTTACTCCAAACACACGACTATTGGTTGCTAAATTGTGAGTTTTATCCTCAAAGGTCCAAGGAAATGACCACAAACCACAACCTTGGTGTTCAGTTTTTTGCAATGCAGTGACTCCATCATGCCTCATTTCATCTTTAATCCACTTGGTTTTTCCAAGAGTTATGCCATCTTTAAAGCCTCCTTCATAATTTGCTAACTGGTTCAGATGTTTGCTCCTTCAGAACAGACTCCTTCTTTGCGTAAGAATGGTGTGCTAAATCAAGAACTACCTCGATATAGATTATATTTTGGACAAAGTACAGATCCCTGTTGGAGGATGTAGAATATCTGAAGCCCAGGATGTTCCAAATTGTGTGTTATGCCTACGAAATATAGAATAGCCAGAATAGATGCAGCCGTCCAGGGTGCTCGGGGAGGCTCGCGGAGGTGGAGGTTTGATGTTTTAAAAAAAGGTGGGAACAGAAAAAGTAGCGGGGAGTCGAGTTGAGAGAAAAGAAAATGCTTGGCAATCTGCGAGAAAGAAAGATAGGGTTAGGTGATATGTTTAAAAGGGTGCGTGGAAGATGGATAAGGGGAGGAGTGGAATGAGAGAGAGGGCGAGAGATAATGAGAGGGAGAAGGAGAGAGCGAGGGGGAATGAGGAGATAGAGACGATTTCCTATTCCGTCAGACGCACTGTGGCTCATTCATTATATTCCCCAGGCAATTACCCAGGCCACCTGCTTTGTCTCTCCCCTCATTGTTTCCATCTCTCTCTGTCTGTATCTTCCTCTCCGTCTTTCGCTCGATCTCTGTCTGTCATTCTCTCTATCGCTCCTTCACCACTCCTGTGTGATCCTTGCTGGTTTGCCAGCTCCCCTCCCTCCCCGCCGCCGCCCCCCCTGCTCGCCTCATTTCTCGGTTTCTCTCCCTGCATTGTCTCTATCCTCTTGCTTCTTTTTGTGTGTGTCTGCTTGTTTAATGTGAAAACACTGACAGATTGGTGTGTGTGTGAGTGTGTGCGTGTGCATGTGTGTGTGTGTGTGTGTGTGATGTTGGGCCAGTCCTAATGAGCTCAGCCTTGCATTTAGCAGGGTGCCAGGTCTCGGCTAGCTGCTGCTTTTACTCGTCTCAAATGCTCAAATTTGCAAGAAGCCTCTATGGGTTTAACCTCAGGCCTGCAAATTTCAACCACTTTCCTTATTTTTTTTTGTCTCTCTTCCAAAACACAGAATCCCACAAAAATGCTGTCAGCGATAGAAAAGTGCTCTCTCTCCCGTTGTCTTGGAGCGGTTCCCATCTCCTCATTGTTTTAGTCTCAGAGTTCTGAATTCTTGTTTCTTCTTCTCTCACAATAAAAGGCTGGTTTGCATGTTTTGCACCAGTTCAGTTCATGCATCCTTCATCAGTGTCATCCACTCAGCATAAAACTTCCAATGAAAGCCTGCCGGGTCTCTTTTCTAAGCCGTGTGTGGCTGTACGTTTTGAAACATAAAGGCCTGTCTCAATTAGAAGACCATATATGTTAACGGTTATTCTGGCAGTCTGTGCATCGAGGAAAAGAGAAATCAGGAGGACCTGAATGCCTGCAGGCGGTTAAGTTTGCACAACAACAAGAAACTGGAGGACATTTTTGGTCGATTTATAAGAAAATGGGAAGAAAACATGGCTGTGGTTTAACGGTGATGAAGAAAAGACGATGAAGAGATGATAAAAAGACGGTGAAAAGACGGTGGAAGGATGGTGAGAAGGAGGTGAAAAAACTTGAAAAGATGGTGAAAATGCAAAGACAAGACGGTGAAAAGATGGTGATAACACGTTTAAAAGACTGTGAAAAGATGGTAAAAAGATGGAAAAAGATGATGAAAAGACGGTGATGCATGGTGAAAACACATTTAAAAGACTGTGAAAAGAGGGTGTAAATTCTAATAAAGGACGGTGAATAGATGGTGATGCATGGTGAAAAGATGGTAAGAAAAGACGGTAAGAAAAGGCAGTGAAAAGATGATGATGCATGGTGAAAACACGTTTAAAAGACTTTGAAAAGATTGTGAAAAGACGGTGAAAGGACATTTAAAGACTGTGAAAAGACCATGAAAAGATGGTGTAAATGCAAATAAAGGATGGTGAAAAGATGGTGATGCATGGTGAAAAAACATTTAAAAGACTGTGAAAAGTTGATGAAAAGACGGTGAAAAGACGGTTGAAAGACAGTAAAAAAACTTTTAAAAGATGGTGAATAGATGATGATGCACGGTGAAAAGATGGTGAAAAGACAGTAAAACATTGGCGAAAAGCCTTTGACAATATGGTGAAAAGACGGTGAAAAGATGATAAAAAGATGGTGAAAAGACCATGAATAGATGGTGAATAGATGGAGAATAGATGGTGAATAGATGGTGAATAGATGGAGAATAGATGGTGAATAGATGGTGAATAGATGGAGAATAGATGGTGAATAGATGGAGAATAGATGGTGAATAGACGGTGAATAGACGGTGAAAAGATGGAGAATAGATGGTGAATAGATGGTGAATAGATGGTGAATAGATGGTGAATAGATGGTGAATAGATGGAGAATAGATGGTGAATAGATGGAGAATAGATGGAGAATAGATGGTGAATAGATGGTGAATAGATGGAGAATAGATGGTGAATAGACGGTGAATAGACGGTGAAAAGATGGAGAATAGATGGTGAATAGATGGTGAATAGATGGTGAATAGATGGTGAATAGATGGTGAATAGATGGAGAATAGATGGTGAATAGATGGAGAATAGATGGAGAATAGATGGAGAATAGATGGTGAATACATGGTGAATAGACGGTGAAAAGACGGTTAAATGCTGTGAAAAGAAGACTACGAGGTGGCAGGAAGAGGAGGGTCAGCAATCAGCTGGAGCGTCTGAACATGTAAATCCACACCCTGCTTTGATCATGGCATCGATCTGTGGAACACTCTCCAACAGAAAGATGGAAATAAAGGCTGAAATAAAAACAGAGAGCCGATCTTCACGGGGAAAAACTTTAATTCAAAAATAATGAAAAGCCTGTCTCCTCTTGACGTCTGTCCCAAATAAAGACACGCTGAGTTTACAGCCTGAAACCAATAACAGCCTGGCCTGCTCCATGAAGTCTTACGGTAAGTCCCTGTTATGATTCCACGGGTCAACCCGATCCACTGAACGACTCCACATCACCATAAACTTCTCTGTTTGCTTGCCAGAGTTGCATTTCTGTAATCAACTAAGAGAGAGTTTATTTTGAACAAATGTGCAACACAATCCTTTTCAGAGTCTGTCATGTTTCCTCTGCTGTTTCCATTCCTGGTAATTAAAGCATAATTAGGGACAGTAACTGTGTTAGGGTTCTGGAAACATAATAATCTGGGTAAGAACACCACTGGTAGAGCTGCTGTGTGAAGGCTGGACCACTTTGGAGCCTTCTGCCGCCCTGTCTAAAAATATGTTAATAACAGGGCTGTTAGTTTCCTAATTCCTCACACTCTCAGTTTACTCATTTGTAAAGTCAGAACTCCTCACATTAACTCAGCATGATTAATGTTTTTATATTTCTGTTTGACTGTAAATCAGACCTCTCTGAGACCTTTGAGCTGTACCGCTCATCAGTCCCTGGACCAGAGGAATCTCTGCCAGTCCACATTAGAATAAAAATGATCCCAGCAGCAGTTCAGTCAGGATATTAGACTGAGGATAAATGTTCCATTCAAAAGATTAGGCCGTGTGCCAGCAGTATCAATAAAATAAAAACAGGCAGATAGCAATGTAGCCCAGGAGGATTCATGGAGTAAAAGTAGCTGGAGCAGTTTTCACCAGGATGTTAGAATCAGACAAAAGAGGCTGTAAATGCATGGAGCAATGCAAATATGGTGATACACACTAAACAACATTCAAACATTATCCTTAAGATCATGCAGTCATGAGCTAATGTTTATCATCAGGGTGTTGATGCTAGGTAATACTCAAAATATTTAACTCTGAGTTTAATTTGAAGAAAGATGGAAAAAGATGATGAAAAGATGGTGAGAAAACCGTTGAAAGATGGTGAGAAGACGGTGAGAAAAGACGCTGAAAAGACGGTGATGCATGGTGAAAACACATTTAAAAGACTCAGCAGATGTGTGTCTAACATGAGTCTGGTCCTGCTGGAGGTTTCTGCCTGTTAAAGGAAGTTTGTCCTTGCCACTGTAACTTGCTAAATGCTGCAAAGTGCTCTGCTCATGGTGGATTAAGATGAGATCAGACTGAGTCCTGTCTGGAAGATGGGACTGGATCTGATCCGGTCTTGATGTTGGGTCTTTGTTAATGATAATACATGGAGTACGGTCTGACTCAAACCATAGTACCCTTGGTGAAAGCCTTGTGTTTGTTGTACATCCACCAGCTGTGATCACTATCTTAAAATATGTGTATTGAAAAGCTGCTACAAAGACAACTAAATGTTCGATTCAATCCCAGGAAAACTGAACATCCAAGACATCCACGGTGCTTCTTTTCACCAGCCTCTGTTTCCTGGTTATCAAACTCGTCGGCGCGGTATCAGAGCGGGTCATTCTCTGATGCACACAAGCGTTTCCTGAGCTTTGTTGTACCTGGCTGTGGGCTTGCTCATTACCCACAGGCCCTATTTAATCCCAGCGCTCTGTGGGTGAATCAGAGAGGACGGCTCATTAAAGTTACTAACCATAGTCCTTTCTGGAGTCCCTGAGCTCCCTTGTCTTGTAGGTTCCTCTGAGCTGCCGTAGACGCCCTCCTGATACGAACGTGCTGGACTCAATCGGCAACAGCTACTGCTACTCATCTCATCACCATCACTGCTCCCTTTCTCTCTTCATCTCCCTCTATCCCTCTCTCCAACACGGTCTCAGCAGATGTGTGTCTAACATGAGTCTGGTCCTGCTGGAGGTTTCTGCCTGTTAAAGGAAGTTTGTCCTCTCCACTGTAACTAGCTAAATACTGTGAGGTGTAATGCTCATAGTGGATTAAGGTGGGGTCAGACTGAGTCTGATCTTGTCTTATGTTGGGTCTCTGTTCATAATTTGACATAGAGTGATCTAGACCTCTTCCTGCGCTCCCTCATCCCCACATTTCCTGCCTCTCTTCAGATGTCCTCTCAATAAAAGGCAAAAAAAAGCCCAAAAATTTAACTTTAAAAAATAAAATTGCGATCTCAGATTTCAAATTCTGGACTGATCTCTTCATTTTTCATTTAATTCTGAATTTGGACTCAAAACTCAACATTCATAGGTCAAACTTGAGTCCATGTTTTGTTGCATGTGGTCCTGGACCTCCTCAGTAGACATCCCTTTAATCCAACAGAAGCTTTTAACCACCTTCCCCAGATTGAGATATCTGGTGTGGCACATTTCAGCTCATGATGCAGAGTTCATGCCGTTGCTGTTGGTTCTGGGTGTGATGAAGGGGGCTGTCACAATAAAGGTCAGGTGTCAAGTCCCAGCTGCCCGCAGCCCAGCAGGGGTCCACGGCTGGAACGAGTGGGCTTGGCGATGGGACAGCCGAGGTG
>NC_048292.1:1259574-1341374 GCF_009762535.1 Notolabrus celidotus
GCTCAGCTCCAATCTGCACAGAGGAAATGTTCAAACCAAGACAGAAACCTTGGTGTAGTCTTAGACTCAGACCTTCATTTCAGCAGCCACATTAAGACCATTACAAAGTCCGCCTATTATCACCTTAAGAATATATCAAGGATTAAAGGACTCATGTCTCAGCAGGATGCAGAAAAACTCCTCCATGCATTTATCTTTAGCAGACTAGACTACTGTAACGGGGTCTTTACAGGACTCCCTAAAAAGTCCATCAGACGCCTGCAGCTCATACAGAATGCTGCTGCTCGAGTCCTAACAAGGTAGACCACATCACTCCAGTTCTTAGATCCCTACACTGGCTTCCTGTCTGTCAGAGAATATACTTTAAAATCCTGCTGATGGTTTATAAAGACCTGAATGGTTTAGGCTGATCTGCTGCTACTGTATGAACCATCTGGACCTCTGAGGTCATCATCAGGTCCTGGTCTGCTTTCAGTCCCTAGAGTCAGAAGGAAACATGGTGAAGCAGCGTTTAGTCATTCTGCTCCACATATCTGGAACACACTCCCTGAAAGCTGCAGGTCTGCTCCAACTCTCACCTCTTTAAAATCAAAGACTAAGACTTTTTTATTTTCCACTGCCTTCCTATCTTAGCTCATTTTAAATTAAAATTTTAATGTAATTTTTAATATATTTCTAATTTTCCAATGCTTTTAATGGTTTAATGTAAAGCACATTGAGTTGCCCTCATGTGTGAAATGTGCTATACAAGTAAAGCTGCCTTGCCTTTATATCAAATATAGTGAAAATGGGGTGGTCACAAATATAAGCCCCATGTGAATTTTTGCTTACAAAACACACCTGAGCAGTCAGCTGGCTTCATAACAACACACGGCCGAAAATGAGGCACAGAGAGCGGGTAAAATACCTCGGCGATGACCCCCGGAGGAAAAGCGTTTTTCCTCTCCAAATTCAAAGTCTTTTCATCCGGGCCACATCAGACAAACTGTAAGAAACAAACCTAGGCGTGGTAGAAAACACAAGACTTCAAGAACTCTGGAGAGAAAAATAGTTGAAGATGTCAGCAAGAAGCTCCAGACATCTGCCAAGGTGATTGTTGCTGACCTGACCTCCTCTGGAGTTGATGTCTAAAGGAACACAGTTGTGAGGGATCTTCATCGTAGTGGGCTTCAGGACCATCGTCCCAGAAGAACCCCTTTACTCAAAGAGCGGCACATCAGAGCCAGACTGAGGTTTGCCCGTGAACATCTGAAAGGTAAAGATGAGTTTTGGAAGTCCATCTTTTGATCTGATGGAACTGTTTGGGCACATGGATGTTGATTATGTTTGGTGAGGAAAGGGAGAGTCCTTCAATCTTTAGAACACGGTTCTCACAGTTAAACATGGTGGAGGGAGCTTAGTGCTGTGGGGCTGTTTTGCAGCCTCAGGCACAGGCAGCCTTGTTTGGGTGCATGGCATCATGAAAAAAGAAAGTTATTAGGCTTAGGTCTTCATTGGGTCTTCTGACAAGATAATGACCCTAAGCATATGTCAAAATTGGTCCAACAGTTCTTAAAGGACACCAAAACCAAGGACCTGAAGTGGTCTGCACAGAGCCTAGATCTAAATCCTGTTGAGAATCTGTGGCAGGTGCTCAAAGTGAACGTCCATGCTCAGAAACCATGTACTTTGGACCAGTTGGAACAGTTTGCATTGGAAGAATGGGCCAAAATCCCTCCAGAGACATGTGCTAACTTTGTGAAGAACTACTTGGTGAGGTTGTTAATAAAATAAAATATCCAAATCAAACTTAGTGAGCATTTTGACTTTGTTATTTAGGAACTAAATGAACTATAAACACTTGTTGTTAAGGATCATTTTGATGGAGGAATAAAGGGTTTTATCTGATTTAAGGGGGGCTAATAATTCTGGCCTCAACTGTACATGTCTTTTTATATATGTGAGGAAATACAACATACTCACTGTGTTATTCCATCATATGAACATCAGCTCAAATGAAGTAGTAACCATGGTTTTAGCACCCTGGTGTTCATCAACCCAGTGGCACACTTTCCCCACCAACCCCCATCTGATCCCTGTCTTTGAAGAGAGAAGAACGCCAGTGTGATTGAACTCCTCTCTTTTATTTTTCTCCCCTTCACTCGTTTCCCTCTGATTGAATGTGTTTTATCTATCCGAGCAGAGGGGGGCAGGGGGGGGAGGGGGGGTTGGGGGAAGGAAGAGCAACAAGAAGGGAAGGATGATGGGGAGGGTGACGGGAGGGTTCTGCGGCACAAGTCGCCGTGATGAAAAGGGTCTTTCACTCTTTAACTCTCCCCCATCTTTTCCTCTTTTCAGCCGTTTGAGGCATCTCATCAAACGGGCCTGAATAGTCGACGTGACACTATCTGTCTCTCCACCACCACCTCCTTCCTTCTTGGTATCTCCCAAACACATCCTTCCAACCTTTCCTACCTTCCTATCTGACTCCACTCTGTCCTCTATCTACCTGCGACCGGGAGCACCTGTCCACCCCATTCACTCGCTCACAAAGCCTCTGGGTGACCGCTGACAGCAGGCCAACGGGGAGAAAGAAAACACACCAGCTGAAGTTCAAGCTGGATTGCAGACATTCAAGCTTAAGTCCTGCATTTCCTGTTTCCTCTCTATCGGCGAGGACGCTTGAAGGCCACTCTATTAGAGATGCTTCTCTCCATGCAGACAGGCCACTTCAGCAGGTAATAGGTCAGATGTGAGCAAGCTGTGAGGATGAATATCCTCTGCTAGAACCACACTGTGAAAGCCATCGGTGGTAGACATCGGTGCAGCGATGGTAAATTAAATCACAGGTACAAGATTAAATGGTGGAAATCAATGAAAACAGCCAGAATTTGAAACACAATGAAGAGAGATCAAAGTTTAAACTCTACAAAGAAGGGAGAACTTTAATCTCCAGAGTTTTTTGGAGGGTCTGTGAGTTACAGGCATCAAAGGAAATGCAGATTCACTGAGTTTGGAGCATGCACGAGGGGCTTTGAGAGCTCGCCAATCAGTCGAATGAGTCATGTTGGTTCCTTTATTCCATCCTAACAAGGCTGTGTTGTAAGAAGGTGGGCAGGAATACATACGACCGTGCAACAATCTCCTCAGAGGACGAAATGGTGAGTGTTATATCTATTAGCAGCTACGAATGTGAGGGCGAAGCGAGTCCAGCAGCTTGAGTTGGAACTGTAGCATGCCCATCAATCACTCCTCAGAGCCACTCAGAAGGCAAAGGCCATCCTTGAAGACTCTCATCGCCCTCTTCATACAGAGGTTAAACTTATGTCAACAGGGAGGAGGTTCACGTACGCTAGGAGGGCCAGATCAAACCGATACCTCAGATCATTTGTTCCATCAGCTGTATCTCACAGCAGAAAAATATATGATCTGCAGGACTTTTAAATGACATGTGTGAACTTAAGTTTGTGTATTATGTGCTTTGCTTGTGTTGTAAATGCCTGCTGGGGACTTCTGTTGCAAGCCAAATTGCCACTTGGGGACAACAAAGAATTTCCAAATCCAAATCATCACAATCCAAAACACTGCTTCAATATTTCTCTTTCAACAAGACAAAGGAAAAATGGATTTCTGTTCAGGTGAGACTCTTAGAGACTAGAGTGTTTACTTGGAGTTCAAAAATAGTGTCTCATCAAGCCATATGTCAAGATATTAACTCAAGAGACTTGCTTGATTCTTGAGCGTTCACTTAAGCCTGGATTATACTGTACTTCTGCATCAAATTGACCCTGTAGCCGACACCAGAGGTTCCCAAAGTCTGGGTCGGGACCCCCTGGGGAGGTCGCCTTACACAAATGAGGGGTCCTGAGATATCTTCCAGAATGTTCCTTTTTGAAGTTATCTAGAAGCAGTACATTTTACCCATTATAGTAAAAAATATCTACACAACTAGTAGCTAACCTTGAAATAAAACCTTGAAAATAGAAAATGTAACGTGCGTTTTTTTTTTTGTCATGACTCCTAAGTTTAAGGTTAGTGAACAGTGAATGATCTAAAGCATCAGTAGCAGCAGGTTCATTCATAACAGCACAGGAAACACAGACACATGCTCATATAGGTAGGGTCATTTTCTGCAGACCAGCTAAATGAAGACACATTAAATCACTCTGAGGGACAGTGGGGGTCGTGAGTCTTTGGCATCTTTATTTTGGGCGTCGTTGGCTGAAAAGTTTGGGAACCCCTGGCCTATGCCGCAAGTCTTTGTAGCTCTTCGATTTGCACGTGTAGCCTGACATAGCAGGACAGGAAACAGGCGTACACGGGTTAGCAAAAGTGCAAGCCATTTGGACATGTTGGCTTCAGCTTGGTTTATACATCTGCACCAAATCAACGCTGTAGCCTATGTGCATAGGTCTGCACAGCCTTAGTAACTATGCAGAGGCCTACAAGTGTAGCCTGACGTAGCGGGACAGGAAACAGGCGTACACGAGTTAGCAAAGGTGCAACCCATTTGGAGATGTCGGCTTCAGCTTGTTTAATACATCTGCATCAAATCAATGCTGTAGCCTTTGTGCATAGGTCTGCACAGCCTTAGTAACTATGCAGAGGCCTACAAGTCTAGCCTGACGTAGCGGGACAGGAAGCAGGGGACCGAACTATCATAAGGGACTATCACCACACTGCCCTCAAGCATCTCGGCGTGGTACTGCAGAGCTGTTTAGACACATTGGCACAGAAGTATGTAGTGCTCACGTCAGCGTCAGGATCAATGCAGAAGTATAAAACAGGTTTTAGATAAACAATCTCAGCTTCTCATTGGCATAAACAAGCTCTCACAGTCATGGCATTTTCTGCAGAGGGATGCATCACAGCCGTTATAGACTTGCTCGACTTGAGGCTGAAGGAAGGTACCAGAGCAATTTCAAACATTTCTGCATCAATGAGTCTTTTAAACTCCCCAAAAATGAACTGAGAGAGGGCCCAGGTTTAAAAGTGTACCTTTAAGTGACCATCACTCATGCTTCCACGAGAGAGTAACTCCTTTCCAGAGCCGAGCCGATGACGCCAGCATTGTGGAAGTACTTGCATGTCCTTGTGGAGTGTTTAATCCACCGCACACTGATTGTCTCAAAGAGTAGCTCTCCACTAATTCATTCCCAAAAAGTCTCCATATTGGATGACAACACCTTCTTGAAATAATCATGCAAATAAAAAACCTTGTCCACTGCGGCTGTGGAGTAATCTACATCCACAGCTGATAAAGGGTGCTGGAGAAGAGGGGCACAATGCTATCTGCTACAAGAGCTGTTCCAAAATATGGGACTCTTAGATAGAAGTACACAAAACTATTGAATAGGCAATAGGATACTTAGAGCCTCTCTCTGCTGTTCTTGTGACCCTTCCCTCCTTGATAAAATATGATTCTCCAGAGCAGAGTGGGTACAAACAGCCCTCATACTGGGGCACAAACTAATCATTAGCAAATGGAAAGTGCTATCAGCTCTCGCAGTAAATGTGTGGCACAGCCAGCTGGGCACAATAGAAGCCTCAAATAGCCTGTCATTCTGCTTGATGACTGGGGTAGAGAGCTGTTTTTGTACAAAGGGCAGGAGTTTCATATCAGGGAAGCAGATTAAATGGAGACAAGTCGAATGAGAAACACGGGCAGCTATAGGACCGGAGCACAGCTATAGAAATATTTCACTTTTCAAAGTGAAACTACAAATAGTTTCAGAAGGACTTTTTGTGCAGTTTTACAGAAGTTCATGAGGACATATGATCTGATGTTGTAACTCAGCTTCAATGGGCTTTCAGTGGGTCGTTGTCGGGGACCACTTTGGCATCCTATAGAAATATGCATAGACCAGGGATAGGTGTACCCTCTTGGGGTACCAAACAGGCTGCTTTACACCCCAAACCCTACCCAAGACATCTAAATGGAGACTCCTTTGGCCTACCTGGATGAGGTGGGATTGTGCAGAAAGTAAGTGGGCATACCATTTAAACAGTGGACATGGTTCTAAAGAGGACTGAATACCAATATAGTCCCTGTACTGAGCCCATCAATCCCTTTTATTTGACTATTAAAGTGCATTTCAACCAAGAGTTCCAGGGTCTTTTAGCCCCCAGAACTACTTCCCCCTGAACTAAAAGGTTCCTGTGCCCCCATTGTTGTCTGATCAACTTCAGCCCAGTGACGTATGGAGAAAAAAAGTAACTGCACTACACCACCAGACCAGTAGAGGGCAGTAAAACAAAGAGGAACGCCATTCATCACAGATGACACCATAGAAGCAGACGGACAGGCAGGTATCATTATGAGCAACACAACAGTTAGCCTGTTAGCATGAAGAGACTCAGCTGGTCTGTTTTAGATGGTGCTATATTTCATCACAGATGGATTCACTGAATCAACACGTGAGAGGAGATAAGCGCGAGTAGCAAAGACGTTTCAACACGGCTTTAAAATCCTTTTGAACTCAAAAAGCCGTGATCGCAGAGATCGGCCGGTGTTCTGGTTTAAACAGCGACCCTGTTAACTGGAGACTCTCAGCCGGATGCATCCCTCATAAACGTCTTTAGACCATCATTAAATATCTGATGAGGATATTTTGAAATCTTAATAAAAAGTAAACTAGTTTGCATTCCCAGGAACTCCCTCTGTGTTTCAACAGCTGTGTAAACTCCACAAACACTGACACGTTCAGCTGAAGGGCTCCAGTTTACAGGGTCATTTTTAAAAGCGGAACACCGGGAGGAGAGACGCATTCACGGTGGGCTGAGAGAAGACTACTGTTACAAGCTGCTAAATCAAGAGAATCACAGCTTCTTCTTTTGAAAAGTACACACACATACAAAAAAGATAGAACAAATAAAAACTAATGAAAGAAAGAGAAATCAAGAGAATCACAGATGGAAAAAAATTTACTGTGAATGGTTTTTGGAAAAAATTTGAAAAAAAAAATTGAAAAAAAAAATTGAAAAAAAAAAATGAAAAAAAATTTTTGAAAAAAAATTTGAAAAAAAAATTTTGACAAAAAGATTTTGACAAAAAAAAAATTTAAAAAAAAAAATTGAAAAAAAAAAAATTTTAAAAAAAAAATTAGATAAAAAAAAATTTGAAAAAAAAAATTGACAAAAAAAAAATTGACAAAAAAGTTGACCTGGAGCCTGCCAAAAAAAAAAATTCCTCAAATTTGAAATTGTGCTCCAAAAGCAGAAAAACATTTAAAAAAAGTGAAAATGATGTGTCTGCGGTTAAAAACATGGAAAAAGCAATGATTGAATCAACACGTGAGAGGAGATAAGCGCGAGTAGCGTTAATCTACCAATCAGACACGTTCAGCATTGCAGGCCCCGCCCCCCAAAAGTCCCGGGATCTTTGAAAAGTACTACTGCCCCTGCTAGGGGGTAGCAGGGGCTTTTTAGGGGGGAGATTATCTACCGCTGAACTAAATTTAGACCCTGGATCCACCGGTTGAAACGCACGTAGTTCAGGGGTAAGAGAATGTCAGCTGTTTGCGTTCCAACCCAGAATATATCAGGTTGTTTTTTGAGTTTTATGCACGTGTGAAAAGCACAACATACTCTGATTGATTGATCCAGTGAGTTTGGACACTCAGTTATCGCTTCAACAAGGAGAAGCAGAGAAACTCTCCTCTGCACTCTCCACCCGGTCTCTCCACTTTTGTAATTCAAGGGGGCAGGCAGCCATTAGCAGGCCAGAGATAGTGGAATTCTCCCCACACGGCCCTCCTCCATGTACCGCCTTGTAATCTGTTGAATTTATTGATTTTCTTCACCTTAGTTTCTAACACCATTTACAGTATGTTGAGGCTGCGGATGGAGACAAGAGCTGAATTCACAAAAGACTCCCTACAGCCTGCAGATCAAAGCCGCCTTGTTCCCCTTCACATCGAACAATGGGTGTTAACAAATGGATTGAAAAGTTGAAGAGGTCACCTTAAACAAAGTTCTTCAGCTGTGCTTGTGAAATTATTGGATTTTTATGGGAGGCATTTGCATCTGCAGAAACTTTGTGTGAGTGCAGAGTGATGTTGTACTCCTGTGTGCAGCAGGGAGAGTGTTACCAGTTAGACAGGTACTGCAGTGCGACTCCGGCTTCCCTCCAGATAATTAAATCCCTCTAACTATCTGGGGGTTGCAGGACTTCCATCTGCAGCAGGTAAATTGAGGAGTGAAGTGTGCATTTTCAATAAGTTGTGCAATCATGCATGCCTCGCCCTGTGCGGGTACACTGATGAAACCTTGCGCAACCAGCACGACTGTAAGCTACACACAAACTAAAGTGGTGACTGTTTCTGTGGGGAGTTAATGTCAGGGCACAGAATCACCTTTTTGACCATGTGAGTTGCAAATGCACGATCCTGCATTGTCATGTTTTTACATATGTCAGTACAAATTCCTGTGCACAACAACCACTGTCTTCTTCAACGTCTTTGAAGATCTAAGATTGGCTCTTAATAGGGAACTTAAATATAGTTGGGGAAGATATAATCCTGACTAAAACAACCAGATTTCATGCAAGTACAGTTGAATATCTCTGCTGTTCCTCAATCACATGCACATAGCACACTGCTTACTGCAGGGCTACTGAGACCACGCCCCCTACATGCACTGTGCATTCCTCCATCACATGCACAGATGATTTCTAGAATCCTGCAGAGGCTTGAGAAGCTTGAGGAAAGATGCTTTTTTATTTGCATGTTGAATGGGACTTTGTTGGAGGGAGAGGGGCCCTTTTCATTTAACCCTCCTGTTATGTTTGTTTCTCTGGAACAGCAATAATGTTACTGGGTCAATTTGACCCGGGGCATATTCCATTATCCAAGTGTCAGAACCCCAAAATCCCAATAAACATTTTTTAAATCTAATGTTTAACTCCATTACTAACCATTGAAATGAAGATTTAGACCATTGGTGTTCTTTAATTCTCACAGATCATGGTTCAATGAGGATAACTCACTCGTTTTACATTAAAATTAATGTTAAAACTGTTTTTAATATACATTGGAAAGCCCTAAATATAAATACAATACTTTTACATCCTCCAGCACTCACAGCCCGGCTCACAACCCCATCCACATCAACAATCAAGCAGTCGAAATAGTGGGTCACTTCAAATATCTCGGACTCACCCTGGACAATAAACTCAACTTTGATCCACACACCACTGACATTCACAAACGCTGCCAACAAAGACTCTCTGCCATCCGCAAACTCAAAGCTCTTTCTGTCGCCCCCCCACCTTCTACTGTTACTGTACCAAAGCATCATCCAACCCATTCTCCTCTACTGTTCCCCCCTGCTACTACAACATGCTAACTGTCTCCAACAAAAACAAACTCATACGCACCACAAACACTGCCACCAAAATCATCCGCATCCCTACACCCAACCTGTCTGACCTCAACAACAGAGCCATCATACGCAGAGCACGGACTATAACACTGGACCCCCAACACCCCCTCTACTCAGTCTTCACACTAATCCCATCCGGTCGCAGATACAGATCCCCTTACTGTAGGCGAGCCCGGTTTGGCAGAAGCTTTGTCCCATCGGCCATAGCACTGCTAAACAGAATGCCACTGTAATGTGTCCGGTGTGTTTATATGTGTCCGGTGTGTTTATATGTGTCCGGTGTGTTCATATGTGTCCAGTGTGTTTATATGTGTCCGGTGTGTTTATATGTGTCCGGTGTGTTCATATGTGTCCGGTGTGTTCATATGTGTCCGGTGTGTTTATATGTGTCCGGTGTGCATATTTGTGTCCAGTGTGTTCATATGTGTCTGGTGTGTATATTTGTGTCCAGTGTGTTTATATGTGTCTGGTGTGTATATTTATGGGATGCGGGGCACCATTGCTGTGAGGCTGGGTGGATGTTTATGGTTATTGTGTTCATACATGTATTCCTGTACAGACGGTGGCAACAAATCTCCTTATTAAGGACAAATAAAGATCTATCTATGACATAGATTTTTGTTTATTTTATTTTAAATTCAGATTTTTTTATTTCTAATGAAGTGATGTTGATAAATTAACAGGACTCCTCTTCTGTCACATGCTGCCCAGATTTTGATGCTGCATTTAGCTGGTTTGGAAGTCATATATTACCTAAAATAGACTTTAAAAAGGGTCAATTTGACCCACAACATATCAGGAGGGTTTACATTTTGAATGGGACTTTGTTGGGATTGCATTGTTGTTAATTTTTGAATGGGTTGTGTCAGGGGGGTGAGTAATATTTAACTCAACATTCATGTTTTTGTTCTTCAATGAGAGAATTGATTGTTCAATAAAATATTTAGCACTTGATAAAGTTCTACTTACAAGTAAATCTTTTTTAATTCTATTATTTTTGATGGATGTCTGCTTATAACAAGAAATACTTATGCTTGGATGTGATACCTTTCTATTAAATTACCCTCAATTCCCATAATTTCCATGGAAAGTTTCCAATTTGGAATATTTCCAAAACTCCCCAGCTTAACTTCCACCCCTTTGCAACCTAATTGCTAACACTGCACCTTTCACAAAGTGGCTGCTCAGGACTGATAACTTAAAAGCATGAACAGTTTGTCTTTACAAATATCTCCAGGGCTGAATTCATTCTGAATTTACTCTTGATTTATTTTCTTTCTATTGTGTTTCTCATTTATTGACCCATTACTCCACCGATACACAAAACCAAGCTCCACCTGAAGAAGAGGACTACACAGCACAGTATTCTGTCTTAGTTTGGATACGACATGAAAGACCTTGTGCCTTTGAATTGAATTCTAGTCACACAGAATGAGGCCAGTGAGAAAATCCATTGTTACGTTCGTCCTTGTAGTACAAAGTCAGCTGTAACTTTCTATTTAAGTCTCTGTGTGTGTGTCTGAATAACATACCTGAAATAGTATGGGTGAGCTCGCTCTCTTCCAAGGCTATTTGATCTTTTAGAGCTTCATACTATCTGTCTCTATCTCTTTATCACACCATTGTATAGTTGTGAACTTAAAGATCAGCCACAACCACAGGTATGTATAGGCCTGAGCACTAACACCCATATTTGAGACCCATACATGCTGTTCTCACTTTCCAGATGGGGCTTGTCATGAAACAGGGCCCATTAGGGTAGAATGTAAACCAGTATCCCTAGAACCTCTCTGAACCAAGCCAGCTGAACTCCTAGAATGGAGAACCCAACTGGAGCTTTTCAGCTTTCAATTCATCTGAGCTCCTTTGGAATCATGTACCAGTCAGGGTCCGGGAGGCAGACCCCCTCTCTACTTTTAAGAGTAGGCTTCAAACTTTCCTTTTTGATAAAGCTTATAGTTAGAGCTGGATCAGGCTTGGACCAGGTCTTAGTTATGCTGCTATAGGCTTAGACTGACACACTGGGATCCTGTCTTTCCCTCTCTCTCCTCTCTCTGCCTGTCTCTCACTTTAACTCTTCCTGTCCCATTAAAGTTACTAACCATAGACCTTTCTGGAGTCCCTGAGCTCCCTTGTCTCGTAGGTTCCTCTGGATCTCTGCTGTAGATTCCTTTTTGGGGTCTGTTATTCATCCTTTCTTTCTTTCTTTCTTTCTTCTTTCTTTCTTTCTTTCTTTCTCTCTTTCATTCTTCCTTCTTTCATTCCTTCCTTCTTTCTCTCTCTTTCCTTTCCTTCCTTCCTTCCTTCCTTCCTTCCTTCTTTCCTTCTTTCTTTCTTTCTTTCTTTCTTCCCTCCTTCCTTCCTTTCATCATTCCTTCCTTCTTTCTTTCTTTCTTTCTCTTTCTTTCTTTCTTTCTTGTCTTTCTTTCTTTCTTCTTCGTCCTTCTTTCTTTCTTTCTTTCTTTCTTCTTTACTCTTCTTCTTTCTCCTTCCCTTTCCTTCCTTCCTTCCTTCCTTCCTTTCCTTCCTTTCCTTCCTTCCTTTCCTTCCCTTCCTTCCTTCTTTCTTTCTTTCTTTCTTTCTTTCAAAATTTCCTTCTTTCTTTATTCCATTCCATCCTTCTTTCGTTCTCTCTATCATTCCTTCTTTCTTTCATTCCTTCCTTTTTTCTTTCTCTATCATTCCTTCATTATTAACTCCTTTCTTTCTTTCTTTCTTTCTTTCTTTCTTTCTTTCTTTCTTTCTTTCTATATCATTCTTTCTTTCTTTCTCTGTCATTCCTTCTTTCCTGCTGTCCTTCCTTTATTCCTTTCTGCTTTCTTCCTTTCCTTCTTTTGTTCTTCTTTCTTTCTTTCCTTCTTTTTTTCTTCTTTCTTTCTTTCCTTCTGTCTTTATTTCATTCTCTTTCTTTCTTTTTTTCTTTCTCTCATTCCCTTTCTTTCTTTCCTTTTTCCTTACTTTCTGTCCTCTCTTTTCTTTCTTGCTTTTTTTTACTTCTTTCTCTTTTTTCTTTTTCATTTCTTCTTACTTTCTTTCTTATCTTTGCTCTTTCACTCTTTCCCTTTTCCTTTCCTTTCTTTCCTTCCTTCCTTCCTTCTTTCTTTCTTCATTCTTTATGTCTCCTTTTCTTATCCCGTCCTTTCCTTCTGTCATTCCTTCAGCATTTATCCTCCTCTTTTTCTTTCTTCTGGTCTCCCTCTCTTCTCTCTTTTCTTAGACCTTTCTGGAGTCCCTGAGCTCCCTTGTCTCGTAGGTTCCTCTGGATCTCTGCTGCTGTGGACGTGGTCCAGACTCCAGCTGCTACAACTACTACTATCCGTCTCCCCACTATCATCTCTCTCTCTCTCTTCATCTCCCTCTATCCCTCTCTCCAACACGGTCTCAGCAGATGTGTGTCTAACATGAGTCTGGTCCTGCTGGAGGTTTCTGCCTGTTAAAGGAAGTTTGTCCTTGCCACTGTAACTTGCTAAATGCTGTAAAGTGCTCTGCTCATGGTGGATTAAGATGAGATCAGACTGAGTCCTGTCTGTAAGATGGGACTGGATCTGATCCGGTCTTGATGTTGGGTCTTTGTTAATGATAATACATGGAGTACGGTCTGACTCAAACCATAGTACCCTTGGTGAAAGCCTTGTGTTTGTTGGGTACATCCACTAGCTGTGATCACTATCTTAAAATATGTGTTGTGAAAAGCTGCTACAAAGACAACTAAATGTTCGATTCAATCCCAGGAAAACTGAACATCCAAGACATCCACGGTGCTTTTTTCCACCATCCTCTGTTTCCTGGTTATCAAACTCGTCGGCGCGGTATCAGAGCGGGTCATTCTCTGATGCACACAAGCGTTTCCTGAGCTTTGTTGTACCTGGCTGTGGGCTTGCTCATTACCCACAGGCCCTATTTAATCCCAGCGCTCTGTGGGTGAATCAGAGAGGACGGCTCAGGATGTGCAGGGGTGGAGCTAGCCAGGCAGAGTGCAGATAATCAAACACTGCCTTCACGCCTCGCTGTGGCTCCTGTTATTAGAATACTGAAATAGCACTTCTAATGAGCTGCACTTTACTGTTGACTGATAATGCTAAGACGATGTGTACACAGCACACGGAGACAGAATCACATTTAAGACCCTGGATGAGTGTGATGAAGTGTTTGATATGAGCCGTGTGTGTTATATGTGTGTGCTTTGTTGTGTGCCTTGAGACGGTGTGTGTGTGTGCACAGCGTCCTCTGGTTCAAACACTCTCTTTCTAATCATAGAAGGGCAACGAATTCAAAATGAAAAAAAGTCTGAATTTCAAGCAACCAGTCTTTGGTGTAAGTTTGTGAGATAAACACCAGACATCACAACAACCTGACGAGACACACAGTGGGCAGTGAACGAATTCACTTTTACAAAGTTTTTTTTTTCTTCTTCCAAACACATCAAACTTCTATCTGAAGAACTCTGCAGTTGTTTTCCCGCCATGATACAAACACATCGTCGCGCCGGAGCCCTATCCATTTGTAATGTGATTTCTTTGATAGACTAGCTGTGGGGTGGGCAGACATGCAGAAGTTTGCAGCTACAGGGGGCGAACTAAATAACAACACCATGTTACAATTTAATGCATTTCAATGCAATCCCCCTGCAATAAATTCTACCTTTGTGGAGCTGATATTGTTCAGTTGGTGTTGAAGTAAAAGCTTCACTGTGGACACAATTCATAACACACTTGGAACATGAAGTGAACTGGACCTGAAAGCTATATCCACATGTGATTTGTTATGTTAGGTATAATGCATGGTGAATGAGTGGTTATGCAAATTAACATGAAAGTAAAGGTGACGTTAGACGAGGTGACCGGGGGATGCTCTCACCAGCTCTGCTGCTGTCGCCTGGATTGCAGGACAGGATGTTGCTCCACTTTTGCCTCAGTTACCCCTTTTCGACAGAGGCAGGTTTGGAGCCGGTGCTCAATTGAGACCCAGATCTCCCGGCCGGGAGACCGGTTCCAGAGCGGCTCCAACTCTTTCCTGGTCTAGAACCACAAACCGCTTACGTCAGGGGCGAGGGGCGAGGTTGCCGTGATCAAAAACCCAAACCAAACGTGTCTTTTTTTATATTTCATGATTATGTTGAAGTTTTGGAGAAACATAAAAACTGTTTGAAATGTTAACAAATGATGTGGTGTCCTGTGCTGACACCAAAACCAATTAAAATTCCAATTTGTTTCGCTCCTAACACCGCCAATTAGGCAAAACATTACAACTATAATTACTACCAAAATACTGGGCAGTGGAGACAAAACAACATAACACAATCACAACACTGTTTCATCCATTGTAGTCCAGGGACAGAGCCACTGTTGTAGAAAAATAGCCATCTATTGATCCATGCATGCATGCATCCATCCATCCATCCATCCATATATCCAGCCATCCGTCTTTACATGCATACATCCATCCATCCATTCATGCATCCATATATCCATGCATCCACCCATGCATCCATACATGCATCCATCCATCCATCCATCCATCCATCCATCCATCCATCCATCCATCCATCCATCCATCCATCCATCCATCCATCCATCCATCCACCCATCCATCCGTCCATCCATATATCCAGCCATCCGTCTTTACATGCATACATCCATCCATCCATGCATCCATATAGCCAGGCGTCCGTCTATACATGCATCCATCCATGCATCCATAAATCAATAAATCCATCTATCCATGCATCCATCTATCCATTCATTCATTCTTCCACCCACCCACCAATGCATCCACCCATCCATCCGTCCACCATATATCCAGCCATTCGTCTATATGTGCATCCATCCATCCATCCATATATCCATGCATCCATCCATCCATCCATCCATCCATGCATCCATATATCCATGCATCCATCCATCCATCCATGCATCCATATATCCATGCATCCACCCACCATCCATCCATCCATGCATCCATATATCCATGCATCCATCCATCCATCCATCCATCCATCCATACATCCATACATCCATACATCCATACATACATCCATACATACATACATACATACATACATACATACATGCACCCATCCATACACCCATCCATGCATCCATTCATCCATACATACATGCATCATACATTCACCCATCCATGCATCCATCCAATCATCCATCCATCCATGCATCCATGCGTCCATCCATCCATCCATACATGCATCCATCCATCCATACATTCATGCATTCATCTTTACATGCGTCCATCCATCCATCCATCCATCATCCATCCATCCATCCATCCATCCATCCATCCATCCATCCATCCATCCATCCATCCATCCATCCATCCATCCATCCAACCAGCCATCCCAGAAACTCATGTAATGTCCAGCTCCTCCTGTGGTATCCCAAGGTGTTCCTAGGCCAGGTGGGATGTAGCTCTTGGTCTATCCTGTTGCCTCTTTCCAGTCTGATCTGTCCTGAACACCTCTAAATGGAGGTGTCCAGTGTCCAAGAGGCATCCTTACCAAGTACCTGATCCACCTAACCCGACTGCTTTCCATGCCGAGGAGCCGCTATTCTATTCCAAGCCCCCAGCCCTGGTCTTGAAGGCTGACTCCAGCCATTCTCTTTCTTTCAGTCACTTTGCCTCCTTTTTTAAAAAACAAATTCAAATCAAATTCAGCTTCAGATATTTATAAAAATATTGTTTATGATTCATTTTCTCAAATTCTGGCATCAATTTATCCAAATTCCATGAAAAAAAAATCTGATTAAAAACACACCTAACAAAAAAAAAAGTCCTTGATGCAGTTAATGATAAACGACTCGGAGAGCCTTTGATTCGTCATCCAATTAAAAATTATCATAGGTCAGAATTCATCGGCAGCAATCTCCACTTATTCAGTTAATTAGTCATCAGTTTAACCTTGAACGCAGCATTCTGTGAACGTTTCAGTCCGTTACAGAAAACTACATTCCCCACTATATATCACTCGCAGACCCCTCCGCCTTTTCCCCCTTCGCCCCTCTTAGTTGTGTAGATGAAGATAGCAAGGTGACAGGGTGGCCGGGGAGCGAGGCAGGAGGTTGAGATGGAGATCAGGTTTTTATAAATCTCATTTCTGCTGCTGATTTATCAGCTCGCCCCGGTCCCTGTCAGCCACACACACATGTGACCGGCATGGCAAAAGGCTAACTCATTAGTCTGCCTCATCACAGTGGGAGGTTTTTGCAAAGCGAGCCCTCACATACACACTATCACACACACTCTAACGCACACACACACACAGTTTTCCTTTCGTCTCATCCTCTTTCTTTCCTCGCCTATTTCCTCCTTTTCCTTTTTCCAATCAGTCTCTTTCACCACCGCTCTACCTTTCTTCATTTTCACCCCCTTTCTTCTTCTTTCTCCGAGTCTGAGTGGTGGCCTCTCCATCCAGGATTTAATTAAAGCAGTTTAAATGGCCAAGGGTGATCCTCATCATGTCATCCCCTTCCCTTTCTGTCTTCCTCTGGAGGTTAATATCAGACTAATCCACTCTTACCCCCCCTAAGCCCTTCCTCAATAATGCAAGGCTTCTCTCTGGCCACCTAGAGTGGCTGCCTGGAGCTTACAGGACTCGCATTCATACTGTCAATGACTGACACACCCTTATCTTTGCCTATTTATGTTGGATAAACCTGCAGCGTGTTGTTGTGTTGACACGGAGCAATTCTCTGGAGGGGCCTCGGTGGTTCAGATGTAGATGAGACGGTAAATGAAATAGGTACACGAAGGAGAGAGCCTTTAAAAAGCTCTTTATTTAAGAGGAAACAGCTGTTAGTCTGCTCTTCAAAGACAAGAACATTGGAGCTTCACGATGCAGTTGTTAGTCTACCCCCGCCTTGATCTGTCAGAAGGTTTGTGTTATTGTTGAAACCCAATATTGTGTGTACAGCATTTAAAATAAGCTGACCAGAAACAGTCAAAGTGGTGGTGGTCCAGCATCTCTGGTGTTCTGAGGATTAATGAGTTTGGTGTCTTTGAACAGAGGGATGTAACACAATGGTCCACCCACATGGACTAACAGTCTGAGCGCGTCAGTGGCAACAACAACAAGGACATTTGCAGGAAGTTTCCTCACTGCCAGTTGCAACAAACTACTAGAAGAATTGAGAAACTTCCTGTACTTATTCAGCATATGAAATATGTAAAATAAGGGCCACAAAATGAATGAATTATTAAAGGTGACATATCACGCTTTTTTCATCAACATATATTGGTCTAAGAGGTCCCCAAAACATGTCTTTAAAGTTTATGCTCAAAAAAACACTTTGAAATCAGATTCTGGCATGCCTGAAAAACCCTCTTCTTCAGTCCTGCTCAGAACACTCTGTTTTCTCTCTGACCACGCCCCCTCAGGAAGTGGATGTGCCTCGGCTCTCCAGCACGTTGATCTAATGTTTACATGTTGGCTGAATATACACGGCTGCTCAGAGATCACGTTACTTCAACCCTCTGAATCTGATCCAGAATCTGATCCTGACGGAGAGGCGCCTGCAGCAGGACCTTTCTGAACCATTGGTCACAGATTTAGTGTTTCTTGTTGTTTTATTTGTCAGCATGTCGACGTGTGTCTTGGTACACAGCTACCAACATGTAGCTATGTGGCTATGCTAACTAGCGCTAGCACTTATCCATGATAAATAAAAATCATCCACTAGATCTTCAAATCTGCAGACGTGGGGAGTAAAACCGACCTCTGCCAGAAAGGCAGCAGGACCTTTTATGAAGGATTGGTCACAGATTCTGTGCTACTTGTTGTTTCATTTGTCAGTATGTAGACATGTGTCTTGGTACATAGCTACAGCTACAGCTACGACATGTAGCTATGTAGCTATGTGGCTATGCTAACTAGCGCTAGCACTTTTCCATGAAAACTAAAAATCATCCACTAGATCTTCAAATCTGCAGACGTGGGGAGTCAAAGCGACCTTTGTGTTTATTAAGACAGCCTACAACTAGCATGCCTCCCTCCTAAGCTCCTTGTTAGCACACATGTGTGCAGGGAATGAAAAACGGAGGAGGGGTTGAGTTGTATTTTATACAGTCTATGGGCTGAACAAGCTCCGAGCTCTGACTTCCTGTTACAGACCGGATATTGTTGTGACGTATCAAAAACACTGAAGTCTGAAACGGCTGGTTTCAGCACACATTTACAGAAAGGTGGAGAAATCAGAACAGGGGCAGAATGGATTCTTTTCATTCTCGGGGGGTTTGTAGACAGGGACACATATTTCAGGTAAAGAACCATTAAAAAGTAAATGTTGCATGATATGTCACCTTTAAATCAAATGAGCCACTTTGAACAGTTTTTAACCTGGAAAATCTTCACATTTTGGTTTTAGGCTCATCTTAGTTCTAACCCTTTTTTTTCTCTCCCTCTGCTCAAACAAACTATCTGGAACCAAGTCACAACTTCCTGTGTAGCAGCAAAACTGCAGTTCCTCAAGTGTCCACTAGAGACTGGCTGCAAAAGCTAATGAAACCCCATTAGGTCCCATATTAAAATCAGAAGAATCAGAATCAGAATCAGCTTTTTTGGCCAGGTATGCTTGAACACACAAGGAATTTGACTTTGGTAAACTGTCTTTGTACAAGGCATAATAAGGCATACAAATAAAAATAACAATATAATAATAACAATAACATCAGCTATAAATACAAAGAACAACTAATATGTACAGGCGAACAATATGATAATATGATAGTAGTGCAGTGGTGAGTAGCAGAGGTAGTTAAATAATAAAATAAATAAAAATATGTGAATTCTGTTTGGAGAATTGTTACATCAAGCCGCAACCTCAATCTGTGACAATTGAAGCCAATGTGGAAGTGCTAAAAACTGCAGTTCCTTGAGCGTCCACTTGAGGTTGGCTCCAGAAACACAGGAAACCACATACACACCCATTCAAAGAAGATGATCTTTACAGCAGCAATAAACATGTTTACAGCCTGGTTCAAAAAAAAGATTTTAGCCTGATAGCTAATTTCTAGATCGGCACATAGTTTCAGAGATATCAAGATTACGAAGTTTGCCCAAATAAGGGCGTAGCTGACTTGATTGACAGGCGGGAACACTGTAGCTGTTAGCGAGGAGGCTAAAGGCCCCGCCTCTTTACCTCACACTAGCTCAGACAGAAGTTAGGTTGAGTTCAGTATTTCCAATATGGCACCCGCCGAGGATCAGCTTCAGAAATAGATGGGTGACAATTAAAATGCAGAGTTTTGGAGCCAAATTTAACATTTTCACAGCCTGATTCAAACACAGGGTTTGGTATGTAACTTAAAACTGCAAGGCTAAGAGTTTTATATACATTGAGGGACAAGGGCTACATCTCAGTTGACATAAAGATGGATGCTGCTGCTGTCTGCTTCTTTCTTGGTTGATTGAATCTACATTAAAGGTGCAGTTGGTAGGAATGGGATAAAAAATGCTACTTTTTTGTGCTGGCTCTGTAAAAAAAGTCATAATACTCATTGGTTCTCATCAGTAATTGAAGTAAATTGAGATTATGGCGATTATCTTTGTGTTTTCCAATCCCTTTGTACCAAGCAATGTTATTATTCCCCTCGTTCCCTTTATCACGGACCAATCAGAGCTACTCTCTGACCCTCTGTCCTGATTGGCTGGGAAGCCGGCACTACTTCCTCAGAGAACGCGCACGAGAAGTAGGGGAAATCTGTTGGAGGAGGGGTAGTGTTGACATTTGAAATCTCTCTCTGAACTGATGTTTATATCACGACTAGCTTTAAGTCAGCATTATACACAAGGCGCCTTCCAGTGGTTTCAAAACTCAGACCATGTCCCTGTTTTCTACAGTCTATGGATTAAACATGGCCTTCAGCTTCATAAGCATGTATAAACAAAGATTACCAAACACCATGATGGCTTGGACGACCGGTTGACCTCGAGAGGGTTGGAGATTTCCTGACATTATTGATCTTAATGGAGAAAGAATCAGACATGTGGATGTGGAAGCTTTGAAAGTCTAGTCTTCAGTATCAGACACAGGCTTTGTGCATCATGTGATCCTGAATTAAAGTGTGCCCCGCCCTCTTATGAGACCAAACCTGCATGCTTGCAGACACCGGTTTGCAGCATGCTGTTTGGAAGTGCACTCTAGTTTAATTCATTGTCCATTTTCTAAAAATCCATCATCTTTCTCTCATGAAGCAGGGAAGGAGGGGAGTCACTCCTGAGCAGCGTTCTCTTCTTGCAGCCTCTTAGGCAATACTTTGCACTCCTGTTTGCTCTCTTTGCTAAATTTCTTTCAGACGTCAGAGGCAGCTGGAGGAAGAAAAAAAAAAAAAAAAAGTCATCCTGTCAGTCGTTGTAATTGCTGATTTCATAAAGCACGGCTCCACTACGACGCACAGGAGCAGGTATTCACAAAATCTGAATTAAGTGAATGAAAATACCTCTAGGTGTCTGTGGAACAGCGGCAGCACTGGATGACAATCTGCTATTAAACCAAGCACATCTAATGACCTTTTCACCAGTAGCTGTGTCTGTGCATGCATGTGTGTGTGTGTGTGTGTGTGGGTGGAGAAGCAGGTAGTCTCTGGCTGCTAATGAAGACAGGGATATACACGACAACTACCAATTAAAGTTGTCAGAGCCACAGTGTTCCCGGGGTTTGACAGTCTCCTCGCACAGCCGCTGATTTTCCTTTACATGCCTTGCAGCGCAATTAGAGCCCGGTGGGTGTGGTCGCACCAAAATTACCTCACGTGCCATTGTCTCTGTCCTCCATTATGGATTTATAGCCGGCATTGTGTGTGCGTGAATGCCGCTGCACACACACGTCCTCCGGAAACACCGAGCTCCACAGCCACCAATTAAACACACACGAGGGTTCACATTAACGCCAGAGAGGACACACACACACACACACATGCATGCACACTATATCACACAGACAGACATGCAGGATTTAGTAGAGGTTATAATCTTTTACCCCTCCTCCTCTGGTCTCCTTCTTTCTCTCAGGAAGCGTGAATCATCTCCTCGGAGAATTAAAAGACTACGGCGAGGCTTCATTTGCTAACCAGCATGGCTAATAGCCGCTTCGGCCATCGCCACGGCCATAAATATCATTTCATGGCTGCTCTACATAATTTATGATAGTGCGCTTGATAGGAAGCGATTACCACTTTACCAGGCTGACCTTACCCTAATTAGAGTCTCCGTTTCACATTAGGAGAATATATGATGAGGTTAGACTTACACACAGGGCCCACGCTGAAGGACCCATTAATCATGTATACAGACAAATATTAATATTCGCTCTCCTGAGATTTAAAATCCATCCTAAGGAAGACTGTGTATCACCTCTGATTTCAAGAACTCTAAATGTGTTCGTTATGAAGAAATGAAAAGATGCCGGGTTGATTTCTACTTTCAAAATGTCAACAAACCGTCCTTTATTTTGATCCTGGTAGCTCCAACACAGCTGCATGTTGCATCTTTATTCTAACCTGCAACATGAGTGTCTGTTTTATCAACACAATGTAACTTCTATTATATTAATTCATGTTTGGTGGTTAAACATTATTAAATCATGTAGTTTTAACATGACATGCAAAATCCTTCAAACTACAAGACTGCTTTATGTCAACACAACCTAACGGGTTTAGGTAGGAATCCCATCTGCAGTACCTCTCCAGAGCAGAAGGTGGCAGTATAGATAAGATAAGATCCTCCTTTATTCGTCCCACAACGGGGAATATCATGGAGCTACAGCAGCAAACAGGAAGGTGTACAGAACAAGAATTTAACAAGAATATATATAGGAAAGAAGTGGGTAACACTTTACAATAAGGGTCCCTTAATTAGCATTAGTTCATTATTAAGCATTAAATAACAGTTTAATAATAGTTTAATAATCATTATAATGTCATTAACTAACACATTAGTTAATGCATTAATAAGCAGTTAATTAATGTCCACTGCTCAGAGTTAATTAATACATTATTAAGCATTAATAAAAGTTACAAAACTGAATTAGTTAACCATTAGTGAATGCTTTCTGGACCCTTATTGTAAAGTGTAACACATGCATCACTTAAGTGACACATTATAAATGCTAAACTGCCTCATAAGCATTACTTAACCATAATTAAGCATTAGTGAATGCTTTTTGGACCCTTATTGTAAAGTGTAACACATGTATCCCTTAGGTAACACATACGCTGAAGCAAAATGAGTTGAAATGTAGTTGAAGCAACACATGTAAAGAATTCAACACATTTTATTTCACTTCAGCTAGTTCAAAACGCCGCAGCTCGAGTATTGACTAAAACTAGGAAGAGGGAGCACATCTCTCCAGTGTTAGCTTCTCTACACTGGCTCCCAATAAAATGTAGAATAGAATTTAAAATCCTTCTTTTAACCTACAAAGCTCTTAAAAATCAGACACCCTCGTATCTTAAAGAGCTCATAGTGCCCTGTTACCCCTCTAGAACTCTACGCTCCCAACATGCAGGCTTGCTAGTTGTACCTAAAATCTCTAAAAGTAGTGTGGGAGGTAGAGCCTTCAGTTATCAGGCCCCTCTCCTTTGGAATCATCTACCAGTCAGGGTCCGGGAGGCAGACACCCTCTCCACTTTTAAGAGTAGACTTAAAACTTTACTTTTTGATAAAGCTTATAGTTAGAGCTGGATCAGGCTTGGACCAGCTTTTGTCATGCTGCTATAGGCCTAGACTGCCGGGGGAACTGGCACACTGACACACTGGGATCCTAGCTCACCTTCTTCCCCCCAACCCCTTCATCACTTACTTTAACTCTGCCTGTCCCATTAAAGTTACTAACCATAGACCTTTCTGGAGTCCCTGAGCTCCCTTGTCTCGTAGATTCCTCTGAGCTGCCGTAGACGTCCTCCTGCTGCGGACGATCTGGACTCCAGCTGATACGGACGGTCTGGACTCCAGCGGCAACAGCTTCTACGACTCGTCTCATCACTATCACTTCTCTCTCTTACTCCCCTCTATCTGTCTTTCCAGACCCAACTCGGTCGAGGCATGATGGCTGTCTAACATGAGTCTGGTTCTGCTGGAGGTTTCTGCCTGTTAAAGGAAGTTTTTCCTCACCACTGTAACGAGCTAAATACTGTGAGGTGTAATGCTCATGATGGATTAAGGTGGGGTCAGACTGAGTCTTACCCTGTCTTGATGTTGGGTCTCTGTTCATAATTTGACATAGAGTGGTCTAGACCTCCTATGTTTGTAAAAGCGTCTTGAGATAACGTTTGTTGTGATTTGGCGCTATACAAATAAAGATTGATTGATTGATTGATTAGAATAAAACAGATAATCACAGATAACATCTCAACTGGCACAGAGAAGTACGGTGGCCCTGAGAGCTCACAGCACTGCAACTTAAGAAAACACATGCAAAAAGACAAAACACAAGAAAATGAAGAAAACATCTTCATCAGTTTGACAACACATGCGCAGCATTTAGAAAACGCGACGCAAAGACCACAACACAATACATTAGAAAAACGCGCTGCAAATAGACAGCAACACAACACAAGTGTTTCCAGAGGACACTTGAAAGTGATGCACACGCTTATGCTGATGCTTATGAGGCAGTTTAGCATTTATAATGTGTTACCTAAGTGATGCATGTGTTACACTTTACAATAAGGGTCCAGAAAGCATTCACTAATGGTTAACTAATTAAGTTTTGTAACTTTTATTAATGCTTAATAATGTATTAATTAACTCTGAGCAGTGGACATTAATTAACTGCTTATTAATGCACTAACTAATGTGTTAGTTAATGTTAGGTAATACATTGTAACGATTATTAAACTATTATTAAACTGTTAATTAATGCTTAATAATGCATTAACTAATGCTGATTAAGGGACCCTTATTGTAAAGTGTTACCAAGAAGGGTCCACCAGAGACGACAGCTTGTCCATAATTCTCCTGTCAGCCACCACCTCCACAGGGTCCAGGACTGAGCTGGCCTTCTTCCCCAGTTAGTTCAGTCTTGCTCTCCTGTATCCTGTCCGCCCACAGCAGGTGAAATCCTTCCAATGTGGCGTTCGTGTCCGGTGTTAGCTCTGTTAGCATGATGCTACTCTGGTGCTGGGTTAGCTGGTCCACCTTATCGTAGATAGATCTTACATTCCCCATAACGGTGGGTGGAAGGACAGGTCCATGTCGTCTTTTCTCAGATTGCACCTCAGTACCAGCACGTCGTCCTCGCCTCCATCTCCTCAGCTCGCAGGGAACATTGAGCCTAGCATCGTTTAGCCTATTCATCAGCCAATGTAGCGTGCATCTGGCAAAGAAGAGCCATTACTGGGAGTTGGGAGAGATCGCCTGTGACTCGCTGCAATTGGGGCGCTGGTGGCCAAGCGGTCTAAGCGCCCCATGTATCAGGGCTATGGTCCTCGTCGCAGAGGTCGCCGGTTCGACTCCCGGCCCGTCGACCATTTCTTGCATGTCTTCACCAGCTCTCTACTCCCCACATTTCCTGCCTTTCTTCAGCTGTCCTATCAATAAGCTATCTATAATCATATGATACAAGTTATTGTGACGCAAGACAATGAAGTCAGATCCTACTTTAGGATCTTTCCTCCATTTCCACTGTTATGCCGACGACATCCAGCTTTACATTTCAACCACATCCATCACCGCTGCTTCCGACACCACCCTCACAAACTGCCTCACTGGAATAAACTCCTGGATGCAAACAAACTTTCTCAAACTCATTTGTAATAAATCCAAAATTCTCATCATAGGCCCAAAATCCCTCACTTCCACCTGCCCAGACTTCTCACTCACTATTGATAAATCCACTGTTTCAGCATCCACCCACATCCATAACCTTGGTATCATTTTTGATCAGTCACTTAACTTTCAACAACACATTAACAATATTTCAAAAACTCTTTCTTCCACCTCAAAAACATCGCCTGTCTCCGCCCCTCCCTGAAACTCTCATCCACGCCTTCATCACCTCAAGACTCGATTACTGCAATAGCATCCTCTACGGTTCACCCAACACCCTCCTCAACAAATTACAATACATACAAAACTCAGCTGCACGACTCCTCACTCATACCCGCTCCAGAGACCACATCACCCCAGTCCTCCAGAACCTCCATTGGCTTCCCATCCCCTTCAGAATACAGTACAAGATCCTACTCATCACCTACAAAGCCCTCCATAACCTAGCTCCCTCCTACCTCACCGACCTTCTGCAGCCATATAATCCCTCCCGCAACCTCCGCTCCACCAACGCCAACCTCCTCACCCCTCTCACCAAACCAAAGCACCGAACCTGGGGGGACAGGGCCTTCTCTGTCGCTGCCCCCACCCTCTGGAACTCTCTCCCTCAACACCTCAGATTCTCTCCCTCACTCACCAAATTCAAATCCGGACTCAAAACACACCTATTTAGAAAGGCTTTTAAACTAGAATTGATTGATTTTTTTTCTTGTTTTGTTTTATTTTGCTGCCTTGCTTTTCTTTGCTTTTTTGCACTGTTTTCCTTTTGCTTTCCCATTGTATAATTGTATTTTCCTGTAAAGCGCTTGGAGAACCTTTTAAAGCGCTTTTATAAATAAAATGTATTATTATTATTATTATTATTACTTTAGTTAATATGTTGAAACAACCTTTACACATTAAGTTAGACCCAAACATAGCTGGTTCAACAAAATTGTGTCTCTCACTAAATGAAGGAATTTTATTAGGTGGAAAATCTTTCCATAATTTTATGACGTTCATCCAACACATTATTTCTTTGAGTGTGAGAAGAAAATAAACGCCCACAGATGGTTGTTGTTGCAATTATGTTAAATCTAGCAATACATTAAATACGTCAAAGCAATAATAACTGAGTTTATGTAAAGATTTATTATTATCTTAGGTCATCCTATGAAAGTTTGAGCTTGACAGAACTTGCAAATACCGCAGCGATGCTATCACTAACTTTCAGCAGGAGGTAAAAGTATCTCTAACTGCACGAGGCTGCTAATGTTTGCAAGAGACATTTCATGCAATGAGGTTAATGTGCACAAAAAGAAACCAACATTAGTGCACAGACACTATTTGTTCTGCAGTGCAGTTTGTGGTGCATTCAACGTATTGCTTGTGCTGGGGTGTAGCCATTTTTATTTTATTACTTCTTCTATTAATATGTTGACTTTCTTACATACTGTTTATAAGAGCTCTGTAGTGACAGTATTTCTGATTCTGATTCTCAGCTAACCAGGAACCAAAATTACAACTCCACTCTCATATTTAAAAGTTATCCTCATCATTTTCTGACTTTATGCCTGTAAATTTGAGGGATTTAATCCTCATGAAATAATGACTTCATTCTTTTCTTCTTCCATACTGTGGACTATAATCCTCCGTCGTACAACTCGTGCCTTTGGCTGCAATTAAAGTTATAGAGAGCCGTGGGGGTGAAGGCGTAATTTCCTTTGTGTTTAAACCTTGATATTTGGAAACCAGGAGCCGTGGATGATTTATAGTCAGGTTATAATTTCATAAAATCAATCATAGAAACATATTTCATTCAGGGTATTCAAACTGTGAAAACAAAGACGTCAAAATGACGAATCAAAAGGTGTTTTATTCACATTTAACTAAACTGTTTCACACGGTTAGAGCGACTACACCCAAAGAGTCCCCACCCTAAACTTCGCTCCAACCCTTCACCTCCACTTTCACTCTGCCCGGCCTGAAGTCAGAGCTTCCCCTTCAAAGATCTGGACTTCAAAGTTCACTCACACTCTCATACATCTCTCCCTCTGAGTGGAAATGCATTGGTCACCATTATTTCACTCCCAAAAGGCGACGCTTTCATCTTGACTCAGCATCCTCTCTTTATTCCTCTTTCTTTCTCTCTAATGCTCACATGCAAACCCACCCGCTGACTGCTTTTCATCCTGTTCTTTTCACACCTTCTCCTGTTCTCCTTCTGACTCTCTCTCTCTTCGCTCCACACCGGATTCCTCCACGCTCACTCTGGTTTTTGTCAGGAGCGTTTTTAGCCTTTGCCTTCTCCCCCTCGTGTTTCTCTGTGTCTCAGTTATTTGATTCTGTTTGTTCAATAAGGATCTTTGACACCGGACATTTTTAATCAGGTCATCAGAGGAGAAATAAAAGCGATAGTATTAAAACACAGGGTTGACTGCAGACTGCTAACTAATGTTCTCTAAGACTGTGAGAGAGAACACTTGACTTCAAGTCAGAGAGGTATTGATTACAGTTCACTTGGTCATTACTGATTTGTGAAGAAGGTTGCATGTATGCAGAACAGAAGGTTTCCTGTTAGCATGTTCCAATCCTGAGGTCTTTAAATTGTGTAATGCATGTCAAGAATAATAAACCACTTTAACTCTTCCTGTCCCATTAAAGTTACTAACCATAGACCTTTCTGGAGTCCCTGAGCTCCCTTGTCTCATAGGTTCCTCTGGATCTCTGCTGGAGATTCCTTTTTTGGGGTCTGTTATTCATCCTTTCTTTCTTTATCTTTCTTTCTTTCTTTCTTTCTTTGTTCTTTCCATGTTTCTTCATCCTTTTTGTCACCTTTTCTTATCCCATCCTTTCCTTCTGTCATATCTTCACCATTTATTCTCCTCTTTTTCTTTCTTCTGGTCTCCCTCTCTTCTCTCTTTTCTTAGACCTTTCTGGAGTCCTTGAGCTCCCTTGTCTCGTAGGTTCCTCTGGATCTCTGCTGTAGATTCCTTTTTTGGGGTCTGTCATTCTTTCTTTCTTTCTTTCTTTCTTTCTTTCTTTCTTTCTTTCTTTCTTTCTTTCTTTCTTTCTTTCTTTCTTTCTTTCTTTCTTTCCATCCTTCTTGCTTTCTTTTCTTCTTTCACTTTTTTATTCCTTCTTTCTTTCTCTCTTTTATTCCTCTTTCCTTTCTTTCTTTCCATTTAATTTAATTCCTTCTTTCTTTCTTTCCTTTTTCCTTACTTTCTGTCCTCTCTTTTCTTTCTTGCTTTTTTTTACTTCTTTCTCTTTTTTCTTTTTCATTTCTTCTTACTTTCTTTCTTATCTTTGCTCTTTCACTCTTTCCCTTTTCCTTTCCTTTCCTTTCCTTCCTTCCTTCCTTCTTTCTTTCTTCATTCTTTATGTCTCCTTTTCTCATCCCGTCCTTTCCTTCTATCTTTTCCTTCACCATATATTCTCCTCTTTTTCTTTCTTCTGGTCTCCCTCTCTTCTCTCTTTTCTTAGACCTTTCTGGAGTCCCTGAGCTCCCTTGTCTCGTAGGTTCCTCTGGATCTCTGCTGCTGTGGACGTGGTCCAGACTCCAGCTGCTACAACTACTACTATCCGTCTCCCCACTATCATCTCTCTCTCTCTCTTCATCTCCCTCTATCCCTCTCTCCAACACGGTCTCAGCAGATGTGTGTCTAACATGAGTCTGGTCCTGCTGGAGGTTTCTGTCTGTTAAAGGAAGTTTGTCCTCTCCACTGTAACTAGCTAAATGCTGTGAGGTGCTATGCTCATGGTGGATTAAGATGAGATCAGACTGAGTCATAATTTAACATAGAGTGGTCTAGACCTGCTCTGTTTGTAAAAGCGTCTTGAGATAACGTTTGTTGTGATTTGGCGTGATACAAATAAAGATTGATTGATTGAAATAGATGAATAAAGATGGTTCCTTCTGTTTTATGTGTGATGGAGCATTTCTACAGTCTTGAATCCTACCAAAGCAGATAATCTAAACACATCTTCCACCTGCCTCCACCAGAGCATCATGGGAAAGCTCCGGTGTCTTGCCAGCATTCATTCAACCCCCTAACTGGGCTCAAGTGACTCCAGATAAGCAGAGCGAGCACACTGGGCCCCGTGCAGCATGAGTGGAAGGGCTTAAGACCCCCGGCTAATTTTCTATTTCCATCACAGGATGACTGAAAGCTTGCCAAAGTGTTTGCACAAACCGACGCCGTGCGGCCCAAACAGAGCGCCACATTTCCTCGCCACTTAGCACGTCCGGGGGCACGCAAACTCTCACATTTAACACCCACGGTCCATACACTGTAATCACTCTTTTGTGCAGGTTTCTGTAATTTGCGGTATGTGACACAGCCCCCCGGAGGAGACGAGCGTATTGTGTTCAAACTACCAGGTTGAGAATGTGATACAATATCCAGTTTATGAGTCCAAATTCAGCCGCCGGGGGTTGCTATGACAACTTGAATGATGCCAGCGGTGTGTGTTGTTGGCGGCAGGGCGGGAGAGGGGGTGGTGGGGGACTGGGGTGGTGTATGGGGTTACAGTTCCCCCCTCCCAAACTCGGGGTACTCAGGATAAACGCAGCCAATCAAAAAGGGATGTGGAGGTAATGAAGACTAAGGCGCTGAGAGGCAGGAGGCTTTTAGAAGCCGCCGTAACGCTGAGCACTTCAGACCTGCTCTCTCCGTCTTCCACAGCTCGTCGGATTAGCCGGCCTAGTCTCTATGGAAACCTTGCCCCACATGAAAACACTGCGCGCACACACACACACACACATCCTGGAGATTTTTATTTCCCTCAGTTCAAAAATGAAACAGGATAATTTAAGTGCTACTTGTGATTTTCTGCTTTTTTGACATCGCTTTGCCTCGTGGATGTGGTTATGGAGTCATCAGCTCGACTGAGAGAAAACAGACCTGACTGCAGCAGACAGGCACATATATAAAGTCTGACTTCTCAGACCTAATGCCTCTCTATTCAGCTTGCTCCTCAAACTAAAATGTACTTAGGGTGTTTGAAAAAAAAAGAAGCTGCTGTGGAGCGAGGCGGAGAGAATGTGTGGCCTATCAGCAGAGGAATCTCCCTGCGAAGTAAATCTACAGGCTCAATTAAATCATCACCTGAAGGTATACATTCTTCTTCCTCCTCATCATCGGCTGAACGTTGCCACCAATAACCTCCGCCTTCCCAGTGTAAGCTCCAGCTGAAGGCTGCGGTGGAGTCGGAGAGGAAGTGCAGCTATTTTGGAGCGGAGCCAGGAGGGCAGAAACCACCCACAGGAGCCGAGAACACACATGAAGGAAGGACGGAGTCTGAAGGAAGACTGGCAGACGGATACTCGTATACGCTGAGGCGCTATACGGACAACATCGGGCACCCACATAGGGTTTGAGTGACATCGTGAGTCATGAGTAATAATGTGTTCCTAGGAGAGTTCTGAGGTGTTTCAACATCGTCAATGCAGCTGTGTGAAAACTATCATGGCAACTCAGTTATTTATATCTTACACTGAAGATCTTAAGTTTGAATCTTTAGATAAATCTGCAAATTATGATCACATATGAGATCCGTCTTCTACAAAAAGATGTACAAAAGGTGCATTTGGACCTACTTCCCCCTGAACTAAAAGGTTCCTGTGCCCCCATTGTTGTCTGCATTTCGACTGCAGGCTGAAGTCCCGGGTAGATTGTGCAAATCAAAAAAGTAAATGCACTACACCACCAGACCAGTAGAGGGCAGTAAAACAAAAAGGAATGCCATTCATCACAGATGACACCATAGAAGCAGACGGACAGGCAGGTATCATTCTGAGCAACACAACAGTTAGCCTGTTAGCATGAAGAGACTCAGCTGGTCTGTTTTAGATGGTGCTATATTTCATCACAGATGGATTCACTGAATCAACACGTGAGAGGAGATAAGCGCGAGTAGAAAAGATGTTTCAGCACGGCTTTAAAATCCTTTTGAAAAAAATTTAAAAAAAAAAATTTTTTTGAAAAAAAAATTTGACAAAAAAAATTGAAAAAAAAGAACTTGACAAAAAAAAAAAAACATTTTTTTTTTAAAACATTTTGAAAATTTATTTTGAAAAAAAACATTTAAAATTTTTTTTTGACAAAACAAATTTGACAAAAAAAATTGAAAATAAAAAATTGACAAAAAAAAATTTGACAAAACAAATTTGACAAAAAAGTTGACCCGGAGCCTGTCAAAAAAATAAATTTTCCTCAAATTTGAAATTGTGCACCAATAGCAGAAAGACATGAAAAGAAGTGAACATTTTGGGGCTGTGGTTAAAAACATGTAAAAAGCAATGACTGAATCAACACGTGAGAGGAGATAAGCGCGATTAGCAAAGACGTTTCAACACGACTTTAAAATCCTTTTGAACTCAAAAAGCCGTGGCAGAGATCGACCGGTGTTTTGGTTCAAACAGCGACCCTGTTAACTGGAGACTCTCAGCCGGATGCATCCCTCATAAACGTCTTTAGACGATCATTAAATATCTGATGAGGATATTTTGAAATCTTAATAAAAACTAAACTAGTTTGCATTCCCAGGAACTCCCTCTGTGTTTCAACAGCTGTGTAAACTCCACAAACACTGACACGTTCAGCTGAAGGTCTCCAGTTTACAGGGTCACTTTTAAAACCGGAACACCGGGAGGAGAGACGCATTCACGGTGGGCTGAGAGAAGACTACTGTTACAAGCTGCTAAATCAAGAGAATCACAGCTTCTTCTTTTGAAAAGTACACACACATACAAAAAGATAGAACAAATAAAAACTAATGAAAGAAAGAGAAATCAAGAGAATCACAGATGGAAAAAACAATGACTGTGAATGGTTTTGGGAAAAAATTGAAAAAAAAATTTGAAAAAAAAAATTGAAATAAAAATTTTTTGACAAGAAACATTTTGAAAAAAAAATTGGGGGAAAGAAAAAAATAGAAAAAAAAATATTGAATTTTTTTATTTTTTTTTTAAATAAAAATTTTGAAAAGAAAAATTGACAGAAAAGTTGACCCGGAGCCTGTCGAAAGAACAAATAAAAACTAATGAAAGAAAGAGAAATCAAGTGAATCACAGATGTGTGTGATGTTATTGTGGACGGAGGGTGGAATAAAAACACTGAGGTTAATCTACCAATCAGATACGTTCAGCATTGCAGGCCCCGCCCCCTGAAAGTCCCGGGACCTTTGAAAAGTACTACCCCCCTAGCAGGGGCTTGAACTAAATTCAGACCCTGGGTTCACCGGTCAAAACGCACGTAGTTCAGGGGTAAAGTTCCTCTTGTCTTCTGCAAAAAGATGAACATATACTCCAACCTGATTGGACCGAACGAGTCAGTCGTGGCTCAGGAGTCATGTGACGTATCAGAGCCTTGACTTGGAGCTGAACCAGCATCATTATGAAACATTACACTGAGATAATCAGACCCTCCAAGAGCCACACGTCCTACAGCAGACCTTCAGGATCCACTAATCCACTGTTGTGTGTTTCTGCTCCCCAATTGTGTCCAATCCAAGCTTTGGGCATTCAGCTTTTCATATGGCAGCCATTAATGATGAGCCAGGCCAGGTGGATCATTACATCTTATATGTAACAGATGCATACATACCGAACTATTGCAAGCAAGCACATCTTCACAGAGCCCGCTTGAAGACGTGGAGAAGCGCGCTAATCAGAGGAGATGAAGGAGAGAACCGAGTCGTCCTCGTCTCTCAGCGAGCGTTTCATGTCCTCCTGCAGCTTCTCCAAGTTGCTGAATCGCCTCCCGCTAACGTTCCTCCTGTCACCATCTGATCTGATAAAAAAAAAAAAGGAGGCTCATCTGTGCAGCTCGCCACGATAAGACTCGACTTCAAAAACCCGGCCGGGGTTTTATGTGTTGGAGGGAAAAAAAAAAGGACCCAGAGACAGGCCGCTGCTTTTGTCCGCGGCCAGACGGTAATCTGTGGCTGTGTCCGCCTGCTCGCCGTGTGGCCCTTTGAGGCTTGGACTTTGGGTCTGACCTTGCAGCTATAAGCTACCTGCCAGGGTTGGGCTGAAAGCAGTGCAGAGTGCAGACAGTGGATAGAGACGAGGGCAGGAAGCGCAGCGTATGACAACTCGTAGATAAAGAGCGAATCAAACTGTGACACACAGATTACGCTCACAATAAAAGACGCTCTTTATACACGGTTCTTCCTGGAGCTCTGACATCTGTCTGCTTGATAACCACATCCCTCTGATGTATAAATCTCCACTCTTTGTCACATTAATTGCCTGTATTCTCATTAAACACCCTATTTTTAAACTCCTACCCAGCGTCTCTGTGTCTCTGCTGCGGCTGTGACCCTGTCTACCTTCAAGCATCATTTCAGTTTTATCTAAAATAATCAAACCTCATTAGCACTTCAAGTTAAGTCACTTAGTGGCTCGTTAAATGCTGTTAATTGTGTTAAATATGACTAATCCCAAATTGAAGCAGGTTTACTTCAGCGGAATCAACTGTAGGCTGTCGATTTGAAATATTTTAACCATTAAACTCGGTGAAAAGACATTGAATTAGCGCTCTATTCAATGTATTATGTTTAAAGTCTAGACCCACATAAAGGCTTGTATTTGAAGTGAACCAAAGTGCAGGTTTCCAATGTGCAAACACATTCAAAAGCAACAAGAAATCTAATTGAAGTTGCATTTTGAGGAATAACAGCAAAACACTGCTTCTAAAGGTGTAAACTTCAACTCAAAAGAGACGTTTTAATGCCTCCTATCGCTTGTGTTACAGCAACTTTCCGTTGCTTAGCGCCGCTCGAGTGGCTGCTTGTTGCAGCAGCTCTCTCTTCGTTGTTCTTTTTTCGACTTTTTTTCATATCTGTTTAGTTAGGGCCCGAGCGACTGACACGCATTGGCGGCGAAGGCAAAAATGTGCTCACTAGCGACCCCTTAAGTTTTCAAAAACCTCTCCCCATAGAGGTTATTTTGAGCTACATGCATGAAAATGAAGACACATATTCATGGCATCAGGACGCACAAAAAACCCTCTTACACCCATATCCCAAACTCAACAGGAAGAGCGCCACCTAGCTTTGAAAATTCAAAATGAGGGTGCATACTTTTGAGATCTCCTCCTAGTGTTTTTCTCCGATTCAGTCAAAACAAGGCGCATTCTATAGTAGACACATTGACGATCCAAAATTCTTAAAGGCATTCTGTTGAGACTAAAATTGTGGGCATGGCAGACTTTGAGGCGGTGCATCAAACGCACATACAGCTTTGAATGTGAAGAATGACGCCCAAATAAGGGTGTATACTTTTGAGGACTTGTCCTAGGGTTTTGTTCTATTTCAGTCCCAACAAGGCACATTCTATAGTAGACACATTGACGATCCCAAATTTTTAGAGGCATTCTGTTCAGACTAAAATTGTGGGCATGGCAGACTTTGAGGCGGTGCATCAAACGCACATACAGCTTTGAATGTGAAGAATGACGCCCAAATAAGGGTGCATACTTTTGAAGACTTGTCCTAGGGTTTTTTTCTATTTCAGTCCCAACAAGGCACATTCTGTAGTAGACACATTGACGATCCAAAATTTTTAAAGGCATTCTGTTCAGACTAAAATTGTGGGCGTGGCAGACTGTCAAGTTTGGAGGTTTTCTTGGCAATCTGCCAAAAACTTGGAACATTTGCACCACCCAAGGGACACAGATGGTATGTACTCTCAGATCTTGCTTTTACATCATGTGATCAGGCGGTGGTTTACATGTGGCGGTGGCTGCAGGTGTGCGAGGGAGCCTGTCAGGACTTTTAATGACTCATTTGTTGGCCATGGACACCAAACTGTCTACGTTTGCAGGGGTGTTTTACTGCTTTTGTTCCTGTGTGTGTCCGGAGATCCTACGTGTAACCATGGTAACATTGCTTACAAACGAGATCAGCTGTTAGCAGCCCGTAGCATGTCGATGCTAAACGATGCTAGGCCCGATAATAATAATAACACATTTTATTTTGGGCGCCTTTCAAATCACCCAAGGTCACCTTACAGATAATAAAAACATTCATCATTAAAACATCATAAAAACAAACAAACAAAAAGTAATGAATAAAAAGCAGTCCAGTTAGAGGGAATATGCCAGTTTGAACAGGTGAGTTTTGAGTTGGGATTTGAATGATGTTATGGAGTCTGACTGTCTTATGTATGGGGGGGAGGGAGTTCCAGAGTCTGGGTGTTGAGCAGCTGAAGGCTCGGGCACCCATAGTACTGAGGTGTGACGGTGGAATTGTTAGTAGTCCAGCAGAGGTTGAGCGGAGTGAGCGGGAGGGAGTGTATTCATGAAGGAGGACACGGAGGTAAATGGGGGCCAGGATGTGGAGAGCTTTGTAGGTGAGGAGAAGGTTGATGTTTCCCTGGGAGCTGAGGAGAAGGAGGCGAGGACGACGTGCTGGTACTGAGGTGTACGGACCTGTCCTTCCACCCACCGTTATGGGGAATGTAAGATCTATGTACGATAAGGTGGACGAGCTAACCCAGCACCAGAGGGAATACTGGCAGAGTAGCATCATGCTAACAGAGCTAACACCGGACACCAACGCCACATTGGAAGGATTTCACCTGCTGTGGGCGGACAGGATACAGGAGAGAGGGACTGAACTAACTGGGGAAGAAGGCCAGCTCAGTCCTGGACCCTGTGGGTAAAGTCAAGTCAAACTTTATTTGTAAAGCACATTTAAAACAACCTCAGTTGACCAGAGTGCTGTACAGATATTAAAATACAATATAATCATACACAATATAACAATAAATAAAAACAATAAAAGAATAGTAAGAGCTCAATTTAGGAAATAAAAGAGTAAAAAAGTAAAAAAGTCAAGGATTCTTGTTTAGCTGGGACTGAACGCCGAGGAGTAAAGATGGGTTTTTAGGAGTGTTTTAAAGTGATCCACAGACTGTGCAGCTCTAACCTGGAAAGGTAGGTTGTTCCACAGCTTTGGGGCCGCCACTGAGAAGGCTCTGTCCCCACGAGTAGAGAGTCTGGACCGAGGTACTGCCAGGAGCAGCTGGTTTGACGACCTAAGTGCTCTGGAAGTACTGTGAGGCTGTACAAGGTCTGATAAATAGGACGGTGCCAGACCATTTAAACACTTAAAAACAATTAATAAGACCTGGAACTGGATCCTAAAGTTCACAGGCAACCAGTGCAAAGATGCAAGGACAGGACTGATGTGATCCCGCTGCATTTTGGACGACTTGTAGACGCTGCAATGCTGACTGTTCAAGACCAACAAACAAAGAGTTACAGTAATCCAAAAATCATTTCTGGGAAGCTAAGGCTTCACTTTCGCTAATAGTCTTAGCTGAAAGAAGCTTGTTTTGACAATAGAGCTTATCTGCTTGTCAAACTTTAAGTCACTGTCCAAAATAACACAGAGGTTCCTTAAAGGATGACAGTACGACTTAAGGGTGCCAATGGTGCTATCATAGACATCCAACAAATTTTGTTGTCCAAATAAAATAATCTCTGTTTTGTTTTTGTTCATGGAGAGAAAGTTCACTTCCATCCAAGATCGAACATCAAATAAGGCAGTCTAGTAAGACCTGGACAGAGGATTGATCATTTGTTTTTAAAGGCAGATAGATTTGTACGTCATCAGCAGAACAATGAAATGAGACATTGTGCTTTCTAAATGTGGATCCCAGTGGTAACATATATATCGAAAAGAGGAGGGGGCCCAAAATGGAACCCTGAGGCACCCCACAGGTTAGGGGGGAAGTGGCTGAAGAATACCGGCCAAGCTGTACAGAGAAGCTCCTGTCTGAGAGATACGACTGAAACCACTTAAGAACAGTACCCTTAATGCCCAGGTGGTGGCTGACAGGAGAATTATGGCCAAGCTGTCGTCTCTGATGGACATTTCTTTCCTATATATATTCTTGTTAAATTCTTGTTCTGTACACCTTCTTGTTTGCTGCTGGAACTCCATGAATTTCCCTGTTGTGGGACAAATAAAGGAGTCTCTTATCTTAACTCTGCAATCAAAGGAAACCCAGTCTCATTCACCCCCTATGTGAACATCATTCACAGACTCTAATACAACACAGAAGTACATTTCTCTGCCGTGTGCTGGACTCTCTCTGCTGCTGGCCTACAGGTCGACTGGCCCACTGGGAGGATCTCCCGCTGCTCCAGATGGCTCCTCAGCCCCCGCTGCCAATGTCTCCATGCTACATAATCATAGCCAGCTGGTTTGCTAGGTAACAGCGAGGTCAGGATGCCCAGAAGAAGAAGAAGGCACGGTTGTGGTCACGGAGTATGACAAACAAACAATGTCAAAGCAGAGAAGGCAGAAAACTCCAGACTCCCGCGGTTTCAATAAGTCAGGAAGGAACTGTGTGTAAGTCATCATGCTAGTAACCAAAGTCTAACGGCAGCATCTCTAATATTTCCTCCAAAGGTTTGAATCTTTGTACTGAAAACCAATCTGTCTCTGTAATGTCATGTTCCCAGTCACATATTAAAACCAGGGTCTTGTTTGGTGCAGCGAAGCAGGAGCTTGGAGCAGAACGTTCTGATTTGACCCAACACAACCAGAGCTCTGAAAACATGAGCAACACAGGCTGTTCCTTCATCAAATACTCTGAAGAATTAAGACCTCCCAACCAAAAACGCACACACAGATCTGTCTGCTTTACACACCTCTGCATGGCTCAAATGGAAGAATTCTCAAAAAGCACCTTGGCAGATTCACTTCTTGAGATCTGACCAACAGCAGCACAAAGACATCATTGATTAGATATCAGTATCCCTTGCACTCCTTTAAAAAGAGACTAATGGTGGTTTGAGAGTGTTGCATCACTATCAGGAGGAACACTGTAAGCTGAGGGGCTCACTAATAAGAGTTAAGACCACACTTCTTCCATCAATGATCAGCAAAGGCTACTTTTAACTGCAAAAGCCAGTCTTCTGCCAACAACTTGTGTCAAATATTTAAGGACTCAAACGCAGACGACCAAAGCAAAAAACAAGAGCTCAATGTTAAAGCAGAAGTGATGAAAAGGCAAAGCTCATATAGCCAGCCTGGTCCCAAAACTCAGAGTGAAACCAGGTTTCTTCTTCAGAAACAGATCGTGTTTCTCCCTCAGAGCGAGGACACTTCTTGTATCTGCCTCTTTCCTGCCTCTGATAGATTCTGGTGATGTGTTGTATTTGGGAGTTAAATGTTTGCAGTCCTTAAATAGTGAATATCACTCTGCTCTGAGGTTCGTCACGGGTTCCACACACCTCACTCATCACTGCAAACTTTTACGTCAAAGCTGAGCGGCCATCCTTGAGTGTATGAGGCATACACTTATAAATCTCTTAGCTTGGTCCCAACGTATCTGTGTGTGTACCTACAAAGATCTAAAAGCCACTATGCCTTGGGCTCCTGTGACATCTTACAAATGTGTGTACAAATGGAGTCTTTGGCTCCATCTTAAAGAAAGACAGACCCCAGAACAGTGCCTGTGTTTTAAAAAAATGTTGTTTTGTGTTCACAAACTGCACTTTATTTGCAAATTAGTTGCACTTTTAAATGATTGATTGTTTCCACATACTGTCTGTTTATATGCTCCATACTATTGCATTGTACTATTTATTTTGAGGTGTGCTGCTGACCTCATGGCCAGGTCGCCCTTATAGAAGAGGTCTTGATCTCAACGGGTTCTCATCTGGTTCAATAAAGGTTAAAAAAAAAGGACTTACTGGAAAGTTACTGGCATCCTATTCCATTCCAAACACCAGCCAATAACTTGTAGTCACCGTTCTCGCCAAATCTTAACCCACAAAGGGTTCAATATGTAAGGACCCCATCGCAGGCAACCAAAGCAAAAAGCAAGAGCTCAGTGTTGAAGTGATGAAGTTGAATAGACTTACTGGAAAGTTGTGACAGAGGAAGTGCTGAATCCTCAGGAGAGGTGGCGTGGAGTCTTGGAGGACAGAGTAGGGACCAGGCGTAGGTTTTAGAGTTGAGGTACAGTTGCAGACTCAGGTACAGGAGCTACAAGTTAAAAAGATCCAGGAGCTATGAAGGCAAAGGAATGCAACAATGACAAGCTGATAATGACAGAGTGGAAAAGGGATGGCTTTAAGCTGATGAGGGGAAGTGGAAACAGGTGATGGAGGTAGAGAAGTTGGAGGCCATCATACTAAAGGTAGAAAGTAATGCAGGGGTCTGTGGAAGTTGAAATATGACCACAGTGTACCTGAAAGTGAACATGTGAGTTGTTATTAAACGTGTAAGATTCTCACAGAACCCACTCGCTCTTTAAAGGTAGTGGCACTTGTTGCCCAGGAGTCAAATGTTCTGCTTGTGTAATGCTGAAATGATCCGTTGAAGTTTAAAATGTAACATTTCTCAGCCAATTAGGTTTTAATAAGAGCTTCTCCCAGATGGTACAGAGCTGGATAAAGGAACAGATGCCAGCTTAAAGTCAATTGACTGGAAAGCCTCAGGAAATGGTGAGTGTCCAGTTTGTTTCAGATCGCTCTGTGGTGTTTGGGTTTGTCACATATTACACCGTCCATTAAAAAGGAGACTAAAGCGGACGAGTGTGCTGCTGGAACTAAAATCTTACTGTGAGGAAACAAACCCTAACCCAGATTATATCTTCTTTATTATCTCCTCTTCAGAATTAGAGAGAAGTTTTAGGAAGGATGATTTCTTAAAGTAATTTTAGATTTGTTTTGATTCAGGCTGTAAAACTCTAAGGAAGAGAAGGATCACACATGGAACAAACAAGTGCTGATATAAGGTCTCTGAAGTACAGGTCATTATAAGATATGATACTGTCTGATACAGTGCAAAGCTATGTGATATGATAGGATATTCATTATATTACATTATATAATGTTAGGTTATGATACAATGCAATGTGATATGATACAAAACCATCCCATTCTATTCCATTCCATCCTATTCCAGTCTTTCATCCACCCATTTTCATTCCATTCCATCCATTCCATTCTATTTCATTCCATTCTATTTCATTCCATTCTATTCAATCTGCTCCATTCCATCTTATTCCAGTCTATCCATCCTTCCTTTTTCATTCCATTCCAACCTATTCCATTCCATTCACTCCTATTTTATTCTATTCCATTATATCCTATTCCATTCCGTTCCATTCCATTCTATCCATCCATCCTATTCCATTTTGTTCCATCCATTCCATCCAATTCTATCCTATTCCATCTTTTCATTCCAATCCACCTATTCCATTCTATTTCATTCCATTATATTCAATCCACTCCATTCCATCTTATTCCAGTCTATCTATCCATCCATCCATTTCCATCCAATTCCATCCATTTCATCCTATTCCATTCCATTTTGTTCCATCCAGTCCATCCTTTTTCATTCCATTCAATCCAATTCCATCCATCCATTTCCATTCTATCTATCTATCTATCTATCTATCTATCTATCTATCTATCTATCTATCTATCTATCTATCTATCTATCTATCTATCTATCTATCTATCTATCTATCTATCTATCTATCTATCTACCTGATTCGATTCCATCTTTTCATTCCATTCTATTTCATTCCATTCAATCCACTTCATTCCATCGTATTCCAGTCTATCCATCCATCCTTTTCCATCCCATTCTAACCTATTTCATTCCATTCAATTCTATTTTATTCCATTCCATTCCCTCCTGTTAATTCCATCCATCCATCCTTTTTCATACCATTCCATCCTATTCCCTTCTATCGTTTTCCATTCCATTCCATTCCATTCCATCCCATTCCATTATATTCCATTCCATTTATCCATCCTATTCCATTCCATCCATTCCATCCTATTCCATTCAGTACAATACAAAACATACTTTATGGTCTTCATTGGTATATTGGTCTTGGGTTCCCGTGCTGCAGACACTGAGTTGCCTCTACAGTAATATAATACGATAAAATACAAACAATGATCAAGAACCAACAAGTAAACAAAGAAGCACAAAGCATATGGTCACCACTCTGCATTGGAGCTTTAGTTTGAATTGGACATTGATTAGGAGACACAGAGTCACACAGTGTGGAATACCCATGAACATCGGGCGGGTCATTTCAGTCCGCCCAACACGTGAAAGTTGTGGAGTGTTCTCCAAAGGTGCCCTGAAGAACGTCCAGCAGCAGCTCTGATTGTTTTACGCCACAGCGGTCACAGTGGTGGGAGTGAAGTCTGAAATGTGGAGCGGTACGGGGATGAGGTCAGAGTTGCAGCGTCCTGCAGTAGTCACGGTTGTAGAAGTGAAGTATGAAATATCCGACAGTGTTACGGTAGTGCTTCGAGCTCCAGGAGAGGACCTCGGCTCGCTCTGCTGGGGGATCAGGCTCAGCCAATCAAAACCATTCCACATCATTGGCCAGGGCCATCTCTTATCTGGCAGAAGTGGAGAGGCTTTCCCTACTAATGCCACCCAGCCGGCTAGATCCTCCATCCTTTGCTTCACCACTCTCCCCCCCCTCTCTCTCTCTCTAAAGCCACCCCCTTCTCTTGCTTTCTCCCCCTCAGCTTCTTTTTTCTCTTCTGCTCCCTCCATCCGTTAAAAACTCTCCATTCCACCTCTCTTCTCTCTCATCTACAGCCTCTATCTCTTTTCATTTTTTCAGTCATGCGTTTTTTCAGTTATTGGTTACGCATTGCTGAGGTGTGTGATAGGCCTCTATACACTACGCTTGAGGAATAGCCCCCCCCCCGGTCACACCATACGTCTGTGCCGAATTCTAATGAATGTGTGTGTGTGGCAGGGCATATATGTGTCATGTGATACCGTACAAAGTGAGGGAGACATATGAAATTAGAATAGCAGGGACATTAAGTGCTTTGGACTGGCCTGATATTGCAGGCAGGGATGCAAAAAAGGCAAATCATGGAGTTGATGATTTTTTTTTTTTTTTGCCTCCTTAGTTCTCCCTGAAAAGGGAAGGAAAAGGCGGCAGGCATGAATAAAAAGAGGAAGCAGGCAATCATGTTACTTCTAATCTGTTAATCTTTTGCTTGGAGAAGGAGGTGGGGGGTGTTAAGTGGACAGGGGGGGGGTGGGTGCTGCTGGAATGAAATATATTGCAAATGGGAAAAGACACCAACAAGAGATGGGAGCTCGCAGATGGAGACCCTGCTTAATCAAGACAAATTGCAGATGGGCTTGGATTTTTATTCTCGCAGAAAATAGACTGGAGCTGCCATCCGAAACACTACTACAGCAGTCTAAATCAACAAGCACACATGGAAGAAAGAATCAAAAACACTTCCAAGAAGCCAGGATTATTGGACACGCAAACAAGCACAGCACACACACACACACACACACACAACACTCAGAAGCTATTATTGCTCACATAGTTCTAATCTTCTTAAAGTTTAGAGGAGGACAAGTGTGTGTTATGAATGTTGAATTTGAGTGTATGCATCAAACAGCATATTAAAACAGCGTCCCCCACGGTCGTTCAAAGCTCGCCTAAGGATGTGCATGACTCCTCTGGCTGCTATATCCCTCATGTCACAATCCCCGTCCACACACACACACACACACACACATAATCAACAACAAATTCCCATTTATTTATTCTTGCATCATCCCAGCGGCAAATTGCTTTGTAAATGGCACACTTCCCTCAGCCTCTCCTGTAAATACAATGTCATTGGGCGATGTTAATAATCCTTTTGTTTGCTTGACCAGCAGCTCTTGAAAAAAAAAACGCCCGCCCAAACGTTTCCCCTTGATTCAATTACTCCGGTTTAGGGAGTGGAGAGAATGAAGGCCGGACCTTAAAGCCGCCGTGTTAATGACATTCAAATTGATCACTGCCACATGTTGCTATGGTGTGGCTCCATTTAAAAGCGAGGGTAATGAAAAGAGGAGCTCTCCATTACGGGGAGCGTAACTAAACATGACACCTCCTCGCTGAAATTACAAGGCCCTCCCGCCCGCGCGCTCTCCGTCTCGCTGCATGAGATTCAGCTCTCAGGAAGTGGCTTTTTAAAATACACGCCGCCGCCGTCATGCCTCATAGACATGCTGATGGCCAGAAGTGTGTGTAAGCATGCATGTTTATTCAACATTTAAGCAGGAATTATGTTACTGCGTACATCACACCCACGAAAGGAAGGAGCCACAGTGTGCGTGTGATTCGGCTCCGGGCTTTGAGGAGCTGACGTCCACAATCCTTCGCCTGAGGCTGCAGAATGTTCCTTCCGCCATGTCAGTGCACGAGCGGGAACAACACACAACACAATCACAACACCGTGGAAGATAAAGATTCTTCAGGGAAATATAGAAAGTCCCCTGAAAGCTGGACTACTTTTGTCATTTTCATTATGGCTAATGGTCCCCAGGTTCCCCGCAGGGACACGCCGTAAAACCAACAGCAGCCAAATTAATTTCTTTGGTATTCACCACAGCTGCAAGGTTATTAAAACACGATCACAGGGTTAGGTTAACACCTCGTCTGTCTCTGTTAGCCTGGTCTCTGGCTCTCAGATGATGCAAATCCAGCTGTTAATTCACCACAATATGTCCCAAAGAACGTTCAAGTCTGAAAAACAGGGCAACAAAACAAGGTCCAAACCCTAACCTAGATTAACTCCAGGCACAGTGGCATTGAGACATGAATGGTGGATTACTTGATGTTAAAAAAGAAGCTTTTAAATCATCAGTCAGAACCTGAGGAAAGATCTATACGAGGAATCTGACGGCAGGATGATTCAGTGGAATGAGAACCTGCAGAGATGACAGCACCGTGCACACAGCCAAAATGAACAAGGACATGTTGCATGCATATGAATCATACTGAATGTATGCATGAATGATAATGAACGGGCTGCTGAGATATGAGCTGCTGAACAGGAAGGTGGTCTCAAACTACAGTGACAGACAACATGTCGACAACTAGCTTACATACACAACGTCAGCTACGCCAGACGAGACTAAGGGCAAGGAAACAGTCAACATCTAGAGCAATATATTCATCAGAGTCCTGCCACCTGCAGAAACTCTCTGATGACTCTGCTGTAGTTGGATGCATCAGGAAGGGTGAGGAGGCTGAGTACAGAACCACCTCCAGCTCAATGTGACAAAGACCAAGGAGCTGATTGTGGAATTGAGGAGGGGCGAGGCACCAGTGACCCCTGTGTCCATCCAGGGTGCCAGTGTGGACCTTGTGGAAGACTACAAGTACCTAGGGGTGTACTTGGACAAAAAACTGGACACAGACGCCGTCTACAAGAAGGAGCTGAGCCGCCTCTACTTCCTGAGGAGGCTGAGGTCCTTCAACATCTGCAGGCCGATGCTGAGGATGGTATATGGGTCTGTGGTGGCCAGTGCTATCCTGTTTGCTGTCGTGTGCTGGGGCCGGATGGGTTTGCACAGTGTGGCTAAGGTTAGCAGAGCTAGCACCACCAGAGCTTCGGTCCTCCTTGCAGGTTAGCGTCCACATGCCTGTGCTGGTTCCTCATAGCTCAGAAAAGGTATAGTACAACATGTAGCTTCTATTGTATTAATTCATGTTTAGTGGTTAAACATTTTTAAATCATGTAGTTTTAACATGACATGCAAAATCCTTCAAACTACAAGACTCCTTTATGTCAACACAACCTGATGAGTTTAGGTAGGAATCCCATCTGCAGTACCTCTCCAGAGCAGAAGGTGGCAGTAAGGTAGCCGAGGTAGCGAGCTTCTGGCAAAGAAGAGCCAAGAGTTGAGAGAGATCGTCTGTGACTGACTGCAATTGGGGCCCTGGTGGCCTAGCGGTCTAAGCGCCCCACATATCAAGCCTTCTGTCATCTGTGCTTGTTTACATCCGGGTTGTACATCATGATGGCAGTAGAGCCATGCAAAGATATCAAGGCTTCAATCAAGCTATAGCTTCTCAGCAGCTTGTTGTTGGCTACAGGTTTAGCTAGCAAGCAACAGCACAACATCAAAGCTATACAAACAGCATGTTGATATTGTTACCTCTGCTATAACCTTTGCCACAGCTAGTTTAGTTAAATAGGACTCATCAATGTCTATAGTAGGTAGCAATAGCATGAGTTGTGTACCTTGTGGGTCACTGGTTAAGAAAGCAATAATGTGCAGCACTCATGTTTGTTCTGCCGTCCTGGTAAATACTTGAAAGTGGCCACAATCCTGATGTTTCAACGTGTAAAACAGGGGTGTCCAAACTTTTTTCAAAGAGGGCCACATTTGATGTTGTCAGAATACCTCAGGGCCAGTAGCTCCTACTGAGACTTAGGAATCAGACAAGTTATAGATGAACTCTCTATTAAATAACAATTATTTTAAACATTTTCTCAATAAATCAGTAACTAGGTAGTCCTCAGTCCTCTTCAAGCCAAGTAAACTTTATCTTCTTCTGGAGGAAAATGGTCGGGCAATGTGGAAAAATATTGTCTCATTATTTTCCTATGGCAGGATCACGATCTGGATTTCATCACACTTCTTTTTCATGTTGTTTTTTAGACTTTTCTGACCAGCAGACAACATTTTAAGAACTAAATAATCATTTTCCTGCATTCTGAACAATTTCAATGCACCAAATTTTGCCTTTTCTGCACAATTTCCTAATTTTGATTTTGCCTTGTGTCCTCTTTTGTGTCTTCTGAACTTTTAGTGTTCATCAAGAACATTTTGACATCATGATAACAACATTAATTTGAAAACCTTTCAGCTTTAAGAGTTCTTGTGTTTCTTTATTGCCGTCTTGCAGAATTCCCAGAGCTTTGGCTTTTGTAAAAGTAGTCCATATGAAGCTTTTTGAGACGTTTCTGGATTGACTTTAGTTTTGTGTGTGCGCTTGAAAGCAACTGCAAATGTACAGATGATTCAGAATGTGATTAATTTCTGTGCTATGAATAACACAATTTAAGATGGAAGCTTGGGGCCATAAATAAATGGATCTTGGGCCGCGATTGGCCCCCGGGCCGCACTTTGGACACCCCTGGTGTAAAAGATCCTAAAATACCAGCACCAATGTTTTACTGTGCGATATGAAAGAGGCAGCGTCAAAGAGGTTTGACGTGTGTGTCCATGTGTGAAGGAAACCAGGCAACTCCAGAGTCTGTACCCGGCCCCGATCTGGACTTCCTCTCTGTGCGTGTTTAAGGGAGACAAATGTCACGCCTCACTATAAGCACGGTGCTTTGTCTTTAATTATTTGCTTCATTAAGTTACTACTATTTCATGACCTTTAAAAATCATCCAAACTCCCTCCACTCACGGTGCCAGAGCATGTAATATTTATTATCATATTGCGTGATATTTTTCTTTCTAAAAGCAGAGTTGCATCAGAATGTGTCATTTACATCCACTCCTCTGTTGTTGCAACAACAGAATGGAAATGTACCATCTGTGTCCCTTTAACCTTTAGAGGATAATGTATTTTCTTGTTTCTTACCTGATGTGGAAAATTCCCCCGCCCGGGCCTTCCCCTAACAGCTCGCATTGTCTTCTGTGAATATATGTGTTTATAATCCTGCCTGTGAATAAACCCAGAGCATGTAATGAAGCGGCTCTCAGAGACGCTCACAAACCGGTCCCTGGGGATCTGAACCCACAACCTCCCCGCCTGCAGAGCAGTTCATCACCCTCAGACAGTCCTGTCTCCCTAAATGCTGAGTAAATCTCAGCTAAATGCTGTAATCACTCCAGTTGGACAAAACCTCCTAGTAATGCATTGGTCAATACTGGCCTCGGGGTCTAAAGGGGACGCGCTGGCATCAATGCATCTCTGTTTACTCGACGGCCAGTCACAGGGACGGATAGTCTTTAAGGAGACACCACGTCCCTCACAGGGGGAGAAAGAAGAGGAGGAGGAGGAGGAGGAGCGGGTCACTTTTCATCTTTAACTCTCCCTTGGCACCGAGACGGATGAGGAGAATCTTCCGTTCCCAGATGGAAAACGTCTGTGAGTCTCCATTTAATGAAATGGCATTACCGCCAACGCTGCTCAGCCAATCAGAAAGCCAAAAAACAGCTGTCATGTGACGAGCCCATCTCATAAAGTGCTTTTGCATCGCGGTCTGCCCCGATGAGAGCAATATCATCACGTTTATGAGAAAATAATGATTTCTCCTCTGAATTTATGAGCGTCTTAGAAGGAAAAAAAGGCTTTATATGAATTATATCAGTATGAAAGAGGAGGAAGAGTGAGAAGAAGGGGAAAAACACCCCCTTTAATTTGTTTTTCCCCCTCAAGGGAATAAATACAGCTCGGTAATATCAGGCATAAAAGTCAATCTTGTCGACAAAGAATAGCCCAATTAGTTGAGCGAGGAGGAGATGAAACAAAAGGAATCAAAGCAGATCAATAAGGTGGACTCACTCCTGCTCTACGACCAGCAATCAATACACGCTGCTGCTGGGAGAGACGCGGACCAGTCACTATTAACCTGCCCATAATCAAGAGCTAAACTTTCATAACTGCAGCACGCCATCATCTGCCGGTGATAATGAAACTGCATCCGTCCTGTTGGACACATAAACTAAATAATAAAGGTGGTTCTCATGGAGGGGGGGGGGTCATGGAGGACAGCAGGAGGGGAAATAAAGCTGTCGTTATGGGCTCCATAGCTTTGATTTGATGTGGTGGGAAGCTTCTTTCATATCACCTTCCATGAGTAGATTTTGTGTTTGTTATTAAGAAAACTGAGGATTATTAAAAAGTATGACTGATACTGACACCAGTGTTCAATGGGAGATGAATGAACTACCCTTGAGTTTGTGAGCTGGGAGGGAAGCACACGTCTTCCTGGGACTAATGCACCAGTTTGGCTCCAGTTTGTTATTCATAGGTCTACGGAGGGCCGTCTCAAGCTGATAACTTTAATTTGATATTTAACATTTAATGTGCAGCTGACCATGCTGAGAGTTCAAACACAAACACTGTTTTCTTTATTTTTTGTAGCATGAAAAAAGAGTTTCACATCTGTGTATATCAGGAGAAATACACACTCACACTGATATTACTGTGATTGGCCCATATCGGCCTGTGACGTGCAAGCTGTGGTGTAAAGGTGCTCAGAGTGGTCTGAAGACTAGAAGTAAAGTGCATTTATCATTCCTGTACATTTGCAACCAAGTCTTATAATCTGAAAGGCTTCGGCTTTAAGAGTGAAGAGCATGCTAACGGCCAAATACCACCAGATCTGTGTCCGGTCTGTCTCTGGTCCGTCACAGCATTGGATCTGATAGGTTTCTATTCTAGTCAATGTGTTAACTTCCACTGGATCCGCTCCGTTGCGTTCCGGCGCTCATTTCCTCTCCTTTCCTTCCCTCAGTGTTCATTTCCTCTCCTTTCCTTTCCTTATCACTAATTTCCTTTCCTCAGCTTTCCATTCCTTAGCTTCTTTTTCCTCTCCTTCCCTTGGAGTTCTTTTCCTATCCTTGGCTTTCCTTTCCTTAGTGCTCATTTCCTCTCCTTTCCTTCCCTTCGCAATCATTTCCTTTCCTTTCCTTCCCTTGGCGATCATTTCCTTTCATTTCCTTCTCTTTGAGTTAATTTCCTTTCCTCAGCTTTCTTTTACTTGGCTTTCCTTTTCTTAGCGCTTATTTCCTCTCCTTTCCTTCCTTCAGCGATCATTTCCTTTCCTTTCCTTACCGCTCATTTCCTCTCCTTTCCTTTGCGCTTATTTCCTCTCCTTTCCTTTGGGCTCATTTCTTCTCCTTTCCTTCCCTTATCACTCATTTCCTTTCCTCAGCTTTCCATTCCTTAGCTTCTTTTTCCTCTCCTTCCCTTGGAGTTCTTTTCCTATCCTTGGCTTTCCTTTCCTTAGTGCTCATTTCCTCTCCTTTCCTTCCCTTAACTATCATTTCCTTTCCTTCCCTTCCCTCAGTGTTCATTTCCTTCCCTTAGTGTTAATTTCCTTTCCTCAGCTTTCATTTACTTGGCTTTCCTTTCCTTAGCGCTCATTTCCTTTACTCAGCCTTCAATTCCTTAGCTTCTTTTTCCTCTCCTTCCCTTTGAGTTCCTTTCCTTTCCCTTAACGCTCATTTCCTCTCCTTTCCTTTGCACTCATTTCCTCTCCTTTCCTTCCCTTATCACTCATTTCCTTTCCTCAGCTTTCCATTCCTTAGCTTCTTTTTCCTCTCCTTCCCTTGGAGTTCTTTTCCTATCCTTGGCTTTCCTTTCCTTAGTGCTCATTTCCTCTCCTTTCCTTCCCTTAACGATCATTTCCTTTCCTTTCCTTAGGTATAATTTCCTTTCATTTCCTTCCCTTAGAGTTAATTTCCCTCAGCACTCATTTCCTCTCCTTTCCTTTCCTTATCACTCATTTCCTTTCCTCAGCTTTCCATTCCTTAGCTTATTTTTCCCCTCCTTCCCTTGGAGTTCTTTTCCTATCCTTGGCTTTCCTTTCCTTAGTGCTCATTTCCTCTCCTTTCCTTTCCTTCCCTTCGCGATCATTTCCTTTCCTTTCCTTCCCTTAGCGTTAATTTCCATTCATTTCCTTCTCTTAGCGTTAATTTCCTTTCCTCAGCTTTCTTTTACTTGGCTTTCCTTTTCTTAGTGCTCATTTCCTCTCCTTTCCTTCCCTCAGCGATCATTTCCATTCCTTTCCTTAGTGCTCATTTCCTCTCCTATCCTTTGCGCTCATTTCCTCTCCTTTCCTTTGGGCTCATTTTTTCTCCTTTCCTTCCCTTATCACTCATTTCCTTTCCTCAGCTTTCAATTCCTTAGCTTCTTTTTCCTCTCCTTCCCTTGGACTTCTTTTCCTATCCTTGGCTTTCCTTTCCTTAGTGCTCATTTCCTATCCTTTCCTTCCCTTCGCGACCATTTCCTTTCCTTTCCTTAGGGATAATTTCCTTTCATTTCCTTCTCTTAGAGTTAATTTCCTTTCCTCAGCTTTCTTTTACTTGGCTTTCCTTTTCTTATTTTCTTTTTCCTCTCCTTTCCTTCCCTTATCACTCATTTCCTTTCCTCAGCTTTCCATTCCTAAGCTTCTTTTTCCTCTCCTTCCCTTGGAGTTCTTTTCCTATCCTTGGCTTTCCTTTCCTTAGTGCTCATTTCCTCTCCTTTCCTTCCCTTCCCTTCGCGACCATTTCCTTTCCTTTCCTTAGAGTTAATTTCCTTTCATTTCCTTCCCTTAGAGTTAATTTCCTTTCCTCAGCTTTCTTTTACTTGGCTTTCCTTTTCTTATTTGCTTTTTCCTCTCCTTTCCTTCCCTTAGCGATCATTTCCCTTCCTTTCCTTAGTGCTCATTTCCTTTCCTTTCCTTTCCTTAGCAATAATTTCCTTTCATTTCCTTCCCTTAGCGCTCATTTCCTTTCCTCAGCCTTTAATTCCTTAGCTTCTTTTTCCTCTCCTTCCCTTTGAGCCAGGTCCGGTCCGTTACCGATCCGATCCGTCACAGCTCCAGATCTGATAGGTTTCTATTCTAGTCAATGTGTTAACTTCCACTGGATCCGCTCCGTTGTGTTCCAGGCTGTGTCTCTGATCCAGCAGGTCAGAGTCCTCCGGATCAGATACACAAGACTTCTATTGTTCCCGGATGCCGGAGCACGACGCATCAATCTCAACAGAGCAGATGGAGCGGGACAGGAAGTCAGGTTTCACCAAAACAAAATGAAAACATCCGGTTAATTTTCAGAATAAAAGACTCTGTGTTATCACCAGATCGTATTTCACTTAACTACAACAACAAACCAAAGTCATGATGAGCGGAGCCAGGCCTGGAGTCAACAGGTCAGAGGTTTTCAGAGGACCAGAAAGACAACATGGATGAGGAGAGGAGGAGGAGGAGGAGGAGAGAAAACCTCGGTCACATGACTCCAGCTGTCCGGTGTTCCTGCTCCATTCTGCGTTCTGAAAACCGCTGCAGATCAGAGACGGACCGAACATGGATCAGGTGGAAGTCTGGTGTAAGATGCATGGATGCTGTGACTTAAAACAGGGTCAGTCCAGCACATACCGACTCCTGAAGTCTTCCTGTTGTTTGGAAACGAATAGGAACTTGTTATTTCTTTGCATTAGTGGTGGTCTGTAAAATACAACCTGTGTCTCTCTGTTATCTTAATCATCTGTTGTTATTAAAGACTTAAATGAACGTGCTTTATTTGGAAGTTGGGAGAAACTCTTCATTTTCCTGAAACCCAAACCTATAGGTGGAAGAAACAGAGACAAACGCGTTCCTGCAGCCGTCTCTTGATCCTTCCCGAGCTGTATGTATAGTGAAATAGGAAGAGCAGTTGTTATGAGTGCCCCATTAAATTTGATAATTCCAGTAATCCGCCCGAGGCTCCGGTTAGATCGCTCAGTCAAACTGAGATGGCACTCTGCTGTTCCTCCAGGATCATTTGTCCTCAAATGATGCATGCCTGAGACCTTATACGGCAGTAAAACACTGTCGCCTGAGTCACTGTTGAGAGAGTGTGATGCCTCCAAACCAAGAACAAAGTGCGGCTCGCTCTGCCCCATTAGGCCTCTCTCTGCTGGGATACATGTGCAGTATTTCTTGTGCATTAAAGTCCTCTCTCTTTTAAAAAAAACAGGCCATGTTTGGAGATTTAAAAAGAACACACTCATGGTTTGCTTTCTCATACAGAAATCTGCTGACTCATGTTTCCATGAATGAAATGTAAGCCTTGTTGTATATCGCTGATGAGTGTGCAACTCAGGGATTAACGTCATTGTCTGTAGCATGAAGCTGTGGAAACATTTCTTTAAACTCTCTTTAAAAGTTTCCAATCATTCATCAACATCATCATCGTGGTTTTATTCCAGGCAGTGAGGAAGACGCTCATTAACCACGTGTGCACAGAACAATAGGACGCTCTAACTCGCCGTAATAAGAGGAAAATATATTCAAGAGCACCCCCCCCCCCAATCAAAATGTCTCATTAGAATGATTTCAGTTTAATGGCTTCCTGTAGAAATGGATCAATTAAACAATGTCATCAAACAAACTGCATCACATCCATCACGCCGGCCGGTATCCAATTTAGAATAAGTAGTGACCTGACGTATCAGCAAACCAATTAATCAGAGTAACCCGAGGAGGCGAGGGTTCAGGCGACCCCGCTCAGTCCATTTGGTCGCTCACCGCTGAATAAAGAGGTGAGGGCGGGCTATTATAATGTAATTATGATGCCAACTTCCATTGCACAGTACTGAAGCACTGAGAGTGTACGGCTCAGGTCTTATACAGGGAGGAGAGGAGTTTCTTTTTGCTCCTTTTACAGATTCAGGTTTTTAAATGAAGGGTTCAAAGTATGAGTTTAATAGAATAGATTTATAATAACGTTCAGAGCCATGCATGGTGAGACTCTCTTATGTTGGCTGCTTCAAACCTGATATACAATGCTATCAGACATTTAAAAAAATATATATCCATCCATACAAGGCTGAGTTCATTTTATTATATTTTATTAATGGAGAATCTTGCATATTTCATTCTTATTCTAACAAGAAAATTATTATTACTAAAGTAATTTTACTATTTTTTCATGTCATAATTTAAAACTTTTTATACTTCCAATATACTCCTGAAATTATTAAGAATTATGTGATTATAATTAATTATGCAAGTGATGTTTGTGTGTGTACTCCAACACGGGGCTTGAAGCAGATCAGTTTTTCAGAACGCAGCACAGAGCAGGACCGCCGGACAGCTGGAGTCATGTGATCGAGGATTCTCCTCCTCCTCCTCCTCCTCCTCTCCTCATCCATGTTGTCTTTCTGGTCCTCTGAAAACCTCTAAGGAAAGTAGCCATTGGCTGTCCTAAAAAGTCGCTTAATGACACCATGACTTAACTTACATTATTTCCCATGTGTCTGAAATTGTAATGGATACTATAGGAGAGACAAAAAGTGAGCAAAAAACACCCTAAATATGCTTAGAATTCCAATCACAATTCCAACCGTCCTCCTTTATCCAGGGCCGGGCTTGGGACTGACAAAAGTGACCCAAAAGAGACACTCTGGTGGAGATACTTGCACAGCATGGGAGTCATGTGACCGAGGTTTTCCTGCAGTAATCCCTGAATCAAGGATTCTCCTCCTCCTCCTCTCCTCATCCATGTTGTCTTTCTGGTCCTCTGAAAACCTCTGACCTGATGACTCCAGGCCTGGCTCCGCTCATCATGACTTTGGTTTGTTGTTGTAGTTAAGTGAAATATGATCTGGTGATAACACAGAGTGTTTTATTCTGAAAATTAACCGGATGTTTTCATTTTGTTTTGGTGAAACCTGACTTCCTGTCCCGCTCCATCTGCTCTGTTGGGATTGATGCGTCGTGCTCCGGCATCCGGGAACAAATAGAAGTCTTGTGGATCTGATCCAGAGGACTCCGACCTGCTGGATCAGAGACGCAGCTGGAAAGGCAACAGAGCGGATCCAGTGGAAGTTAACACATTGACTAGAATAGAAACCGATCAGATCTGGTGCTGTGACGGATCGGATCGGTGACGGATCGGATCTGGTGGAATTTGTTCGTAAGGGAAGGAAAGATGAGTGAAGGAAATGTGCATTAAGGGAAAGGAAAGGAACTCAAAGGGAAGGAGAGGAAAAAGAAGCTAAGGAATTGAAGGCTGAGGAAAGGAAATGAGCGCTAAGGGAAGGAAAGGAGAGGAAATGAGCGCAAAGGAAAGGAGAGGAAATGAGCGCAAAGGAAAGGAGAGGAAATGAGCACTAAGGAAAGGAAAGGAAATGATAGCTAAGGGAAGGAAAGGAGAGGAAACAAGCGCTAAGGAAAGGAAAGCCAAGTAAAAGAAAGCTGAGGAAAGGAAATTAACTCTAAGGGAGGGAAATGAAAGGAAATTATCACTAAGGAAAGGAAAGGAAATGATCGCGAAGGGAAGGAAAGGAGAGGAAATGAGCGCTAAGTAAAGGAGAGGAAATGAGCGCAAAGGAAAGGAGAGGAAATGAGCACTAAGGAAAGGAAAGGAAATGATAGCTAAGGGAAGGAAAGGAGAGGAAACAAGCGCTAAGGAAAGGAAAGCCAAGTAAAAGAAAGCTTAGGAAAGGAAATTAACTCTAAGGGAGGGAAATGAAAGGAAATTATCACTAAGGAAAGGAAAGGAAATGATTGCTAAGGGAAGGAAAGGAGAGGAAACAAGCGCTAAGGAAAGGAAAGCCAAGTAAAAGAAAGCGGAGGAAAGGAAATTAACTCTAAGGGAGGGAAATGAAAGGAAATTATCACTAAGGAAAGGAAAGGAAATGATCGCGAAGGCAAGGAAAGGAGAGGAAATGAGCGCTAAGTAAAGGAGAGGAAATGAGCGCAAAGGAAAGGAGAGGAAATGAGCACTAAGGAAAGGAAAGGAAAGGATCGCTAAGGGAAGGAAATGATCGCTAAGTGAAGGTAGGGAAAGGAAAAGAAAGCTGAGGAAAGGAAATGAACTCTAAGGGAAGGAAAGGAAAGGAAATTATCACTAAGGAAAGGAAAGGAAATGAGCGCTAAGGGAAGGAAAGGAAAGGAAATGATTGCTAAGGGAAGGAAAGGAGAGGAATGAGCACTAAGGAAAGGAAAGCCAAGTAAAAGAAAGCTGAGGAAAGGAAATTAACTCCAAGGAAAGGAAAGGAAATTAAAAGAAATTATCACTAAGGAAAGGAAAGGAAATGATCGCGAAGGGAAGGAAAGGAGAGGAAATGATCGTTAAGGGAAGGAAAGGAGAGGAAATGAGCACTAAGGAAAGGAAAACCAAGGATAGGAAAATAACTCCAAGGGAAGGAGAGGAAAAAGAAGCTAAGGAATGGAAACCTGAGGAAAGGAAATGAGTGAAGGAAAGGAAAGGAAATGAACACTGAGGGAAGCAGTCCCTCATGCGTCGTGCTCCGGCAACCGGCACAAATAGAAGTCTTGTGGATCTGATCCGGAGGACTCTGACCTGCTGGATCAGAGACTCAGAGTGTCGTGTGAGCAGCAGTTTATCATGGATTATTTGCTTGTCTTCTTTCTTTCTTTCTTTCTTTCTTTAACCAGGTAAGACACTCATTGAGATTTAGAACCTCTTTTTCAAGAGTGACCTGGCCAAGACGGCAGCACAAAATGTGCTTGTTCAGTGAGAGTTTGAAAGAATAGAGTACGCCTCACAGCTCCAGAGAGATGGTCGAACCTTCAGCTGCAGGGAGCCGCCATCTTTGCTCCTATTAAGGACATTGAATGAATGAAGAAGAGAGCCAACAGCAGAAGTGATGTGAGAGTGTTATGAGTTCATCAGAGAATCAAAAGCAGGTCAAAACTCTCTGATTTATAACATTCAGAAGTGCATCATGTGGACCAAAGTGCTGAGTCTCCTTCTGGATGATCCGGCTCAGGACTTCCCTCCTCCCTGCGACGGAGAGGACCCGCGGCCCCCTCTGGCAAAAGCGAGACTCGCCACTTGTCGGTAAGCGCTCCACACCTGTCCGACACAAGTTCCCGCTCTGTACCTCTGAATCCTAAACCACCTCTTCTCCCTGCTCGACATCTGTCCCAGGGGTCCGGCCTCTCATCCAATCACACGGCGCATAAATCCATAACTTCTGCTCTGCCCTCGGCCCCCAGGAAAACACAATAAACTGCGTTCATCTTTTATGCATGATTTTCTCTGTCTCTGTAGCTAGCTTCGCTCTGGGTGCATATCAATCATCCCGGGGACGCTGCGGGGCAGAGAGACAGAGACGGAGAGAAAGAGAGCGGCGGTGGTGGCGGCGGCGGCGGCGGCCGGGGAAATATACATGGTTGCACAACAAGGCGAAATGAAGAGACCTGTTTCCTTATCCACTGACTTGAATTTCTATTTCAATTTCGTCAACCCCCACCCTCCACCTCTCTGCCCTTTTCCTCCACCTCCCTAACTCTCCCTTTCTGCTGCAGAAAATAAAAACACACGTTGGAGAGATGAAGCTGACCGGCTCACCTCTCGCTCTGCTTCTATAGCTGCAGGTTAACACACACATGTTGGATGTTTTTAGAGACCTCTTCCCTCAGGCTTCGGGGGGGGGGGGGGGGTTGAGAGCCCTGTTCTCTACTCCCACACAGGTACACACACACACACACACAGGTTGCAAAAGAAGTGCACAGCAACATCTCCATAGGCCTCATTGGCATGCTAACATATTCAGCTACAGCAGAAACCACAGCTGGCTCCGTGTGGGAGAGGCCGGCGATTTCGGGCCCGACATGCAGCTGGACGCCATTGGAGGAAAGAGACGACTCCCCGTCGCTGCAGAGCGTCAGCAGGTTGGAGTTCAACGATAATAATAATCTTATTTATAGAGCGTGTTCTTCAGATTAAGTGTTCTCCAGGGGGGAGAAGATAAAGCTCAGTGACAGGACTGAAGCAGCCTCCAAACAGCAGCAGGGATTATACTCAGCTGCACATGCTTACATAATGTTTTATATCATCAAACCAAAGAAATCCAGCGTACTTTTTGAACTATTAGTTGCAGAAAACAAGAAACTCTGATGTCAGCTCAGGGTTTGCAGGACGTCTAATAAATCTGTGGAATAATCCAGGGATAAATCAATAACTTCAAAAGCAGTAAACAGCCTGCAGCCAGGTATCGAGTTGCGTGTTATTAGTTATCGTTATGAGACTGAGAGGGGTCAGAGTTTAGCAATCCAGGGCTTTTTGCACAAGCATGGAATGGATACAGAATGGAACACAATCCTAGAGATGTGTGTGTAAAGATCTTCTAAAAGAGGATGTAGAACCCTCAGCGTGCAGCTGTTTGTGAGTCAGCCTTCACCAGGGAAGTCTCAAATGTCCCAGGAATGGGTGGACCGAACACCAAGTCTCCAGTTTCATCTTTTTTTTGTTTTAGGAATTTTTGGTCCCCAAATTTTCAGTAAATTTGGAGCATTTTTACAGGGTGCCCCCGTGATATTTGTTGTCTTCATTTGGTCAGACATGGCACAGTTTAGAATAAAATAACACTTGTCACATTTTGATATATTTTAATGACAAGTACTTTTTATTGGTTATATTATATCAGGTAAAAAAACACCATGGTAACATGGTGTTCCAGGGTTAAGAAAAGCCAGGAGCAACACCAGCAAGCGTGCTCCTTTGTCCGCCATTGTTGTTGTTGTGAGGGAAAGTTCGTGCTAGAGCTGCTGGGAAAAGTGATCACATAGAAGTGACGTCATGACGTGGCTCTTCCACGGGCTTGAGCAGGTGGAAAAACAAACTGGTGCACCAGCCTGGAACTACAACCAGGTTCCCGTTGGTTGAAAAAGCGGGTACATCAGGCTCCTGCAGGCGCTCTCCACAAGGCCATTTGTTCATCCTGTGGTTGAACGATGTCTGACGTGTTTGTAGATGATCTGAAAAGTGAGGAAACCTGCACGTTGCACCTCACATGTTACAGTCTCACATGGATTCTGTTACCTGCAGGATTGATGCTCAGTTCGGTGGGAGCTGTCAAAACGACTCCTTTGTTTGGAGTCATTAAAAAAACAACATCAGTAGGGGAGAACAGGGTTGGTTGTCACACAGTTTGGTTGGCACACTCGTTATATATCTCGCCACCAGAGGGCGCTGTCTCTCAAATTGGGGTATGGACATTTCCAGAATTATGATCAGAGCTCACCTTCATAGTCTTCTCTGGAGTAAGACAGCTGGACTTGAGGTGAGAGGACTTTCTGTGTTTTTCATGTCAAATTGTAAATATTCAGCTCCTCAGTATTTTTCTTCTGAGCTTTTAAATGATGGGTTTATAACAAAACAAGTGTTAATGTCACGTAGAAGTGACGTCATGACGTGGCTCTTCCACAGGCTTGAGCAGGTGGAAAAACAAACTGGTGCACCAGCCTGGAACTACAAAAAGGGGTACATCAGGCCCTGCAGGCGCTCTCCATGAGGCCATTTGTTCATCCTGTGGTTGAACGATGTCTGACGTGTTTGGAGATGATCTGAAAAGTGAGGAAACCTGCACGTTGCACCTCACATGTTACAGTCTCACATGGATTCTGTTACCTGCAGGATTGATGCTCAGTTCGGTGGGAGCTGTCAAAACGACTCCTTTGTTTGGAGTCATTACGGAGCTGATTGTAAATGTGAGGAACCCGATAAACCAGCCTTTGAAACCTTCTCTGCCTCGTCCACGCGGTGTTCCTTTTCAGAACTGCACTTTGACACGTCGAGCGGCGCCACACGCAGAGCTATTATTCCCCTCATAGCTAATTTCCTGACAAGTGTTTTCCACAGACGGACTCTTACAGGAGAAGTTGTTCTTTAAATAACCACGCCGAGCACCAAGGTGTTCATTATTCTGATCCACACTCCCACAGGCCAATCCATCACAATCAATCAGTCAATCAAACGCTCTTTTCCAGATGCTTTTAATCGAACCATTTGTCACCCTTCACCCGCGGTTTCGTGGCGCCGCACGCAGCGGGGGGGGCGCACGTTACGTGACCAAATGTTTTGTGGCCGTAATGGAACAAGTCTGAGGAGAAGGTGTTTAAAAGCCTGGATGGAACAGAGGCGAGTGTGTTCCCAGGTACGTCGGGGGCTGAGCGGCGGCCACGGGGAGGCTGAGATTACAGAGTAAAGCCCTCCACTTCATCCCTCAAGTAATAAAAGCGAAATGAGACTGACATTTCACTCTGCAAGACACACACACACACACACACACGCAGGCAGCCCATCACACATGCACACACACTCTGAGAGAGCTGAGAGACTACAGGACAAACACTGAGAGACACCGAGCAGGAAATAGCATGCACACAAACACACACACACACACATATTCATGAAGACAGAAGAACAGAGGGTGAGAAAGGAACAAGACAGACTGTACAGAAGGAAGGAAATTCAAAATTGCAAATGAAACAGAAGTCGATTTCATGAAGTCTTTAAAGGCTGAGGAACAGAAGTCGTCAGAGAGCTGCAGCGACGTCAGTCACACAGGAAAGAGGAGGGATGTTTATAAATCTCGTGTCAGCAGGTTGATCTGATCCTGAAAGGCCGTGCAGGATGAATATTTAATGAATCTGATGGCATTCATTTTTAAACAGAGGGGGGAATGATATCGGCAACATGTCCCCTTCAGAAAATGCAAAGTTTCCTCATCTTAAACGTGCAGAAAAAGATGCACTCTGACTTCTATCAAGGCATAAATGAAACAGCTTTACATCTCTTAAAGTTTTATCAGTGCATTTTTAAGACAAGGCTTTGAATTATGAGTCCAGCATCTCTCTGGAGTCCTTCTGTGGCCCACACAGTCGTATTTAAGATGCAGATTTATGGTTCCCAGATCAGACAGTGAATCATTCTGAGGCCTCCACTTGGGTGTTGGATTATAGTCCACGACTAGTAGTCCTGAACTACGTGCGTTTCCACCGGTGGATCCAGGGTCTAAATTTAGTTCAGGGGTAGATAATCTCCCCCCTAAAAAGCCCCTGTTAGGGGGGTAGTACTTTTCAAAGGTCCCAGGACTTTCGGGGGGCGGGGCCTGCAATGCTGAACGTGTCTGATTGGTAGATTAACGCTACTCGCGCTTATCTCCTCTCACGTGTTGATTCATTAATTCATTGCTTTTTCCATGTTTTTAACCGCAGTCACATAATTTTAAATTTTTTTTCATGTTTTTCTGCTTTTGGAGCACAATTTCAAATTTGAAGAAATTTTTTTTTTTTGGCAGGTCAACTTTTTTGTCTTTTTTTTTTCAAAATGTTTTTTTTTTCAAAACTTTTTCAAAAAAAAAAATTTTCAAAATTTTTTTTTCCAAATTTTTTTGTCAAATTTTTTTTTTTCAATTTTTTTTTTCAAATTTTTTTGTCTTTTTTTTTCAATTTTTTCCTAAAACCACTCAGTAAAAAAATTTTCCATCTGTGATTCACTTGATTTCTCTTTCTTTCATTAGTTTTTATTTGTTCTATCTTTTTTGTATGTGTGTGTACTTTTCAAAAGAAGAAGCTGTGATTCTCTTGATTTAGCAGCTTGTAACAGTAGTCTTCTCTCAGCCCCACCATGAATGTGTCTCTCCTCCCGGTGTTCCGCTTTTAAAAGTGACCCTGTCAACTGGAGCCCTTCAGCTGAACGTGTCAGTGTTTGTGGAGTTTACACAGCTGTTGAAACACAGAGGGAGTTCCTGGGAATGCAAACTAGTTTAGTTTTTATTAAGATTTCAAAATATCCTCATCAGATATTTAATGATCGTCTAAAGATGTTTATGAGTGATGCATCCGGCTGAGAGTCTCCAGTTAACAGGGTCACTGTTTAAACCAAAACACCGGCCGATCTCTGCGATCACGGCTTTTTGAGTTCAAAAGGATTTTAAAGGCGTGTTGAAACGTCTTTGCTACTCGCGCTTATCTCCTCTCACGTGTTGATTCAGTGAATCCATCTGTGATGAAATATAGCACCATCTAAAACAGACCAGCTGAGTCTCTTCATGCTAACAGGCTAACTGTTGTGTTGCTCAGAATGCAACCTGCCTGTCCGTCTGCTTCTATGGTGTCATCTGTGATGAATGGCATTCCTCTTTGTGTTACTGCCCTCTACTGGTCTGGTGGTGTAGTGCAGTTACTTTTCTTTTTCTCCATACGTCACTGGCCTGATTTGCACAATCTACCTGGGACTTCAGCCCGTGGTCAGACAACAATGGGGGCACAGGAACCTTTTAGTTCAGGGGAAAGTAGTTCTGGGGGCTAAAAGACCCCGGGACTCTTGGTGGAAATGCACCTGAAATGTTAACATTTAGGGTCCCCTGTCAGCCATTGGTCTTGAGAGTTATTGTGACTTTTCTCCTTCAGATTAAAGTTTGATTCAGCTTCTCTTGCAGCTAAAGAAGCCCCACAGAAGAGCATGAGAGAGGACGTAGATTAGAGGCGGAGTTTAAGAGGTGTAGTCAGAGTTTTTATTGGTTTTAATCACTCCGTCTGTTAGCTTTGGAGACAAACTCTGCGGCAAAGTCTTTAAAAATTGTAAAGTTAAGGAACCTACCAAATCTACTGATGGGTGCAAAAGAAAGTAGCCTCGAACCTCTACCAAACAACAAGCCAATGGCGGGTCAGCCTGCAGCTCACCCTGCTCTGGGATCACAGATTAGCATGTCTTTTTAACAGCCTCAGTCAGAGCTGCATGATTCCAGCACATATATATGCTCAGTGTGAGGACCAGCGACAGTCGGCCTCCTGCTGAACAGCCGGAGCGACCCAGACTCCTTCTGCGAGTTAAAACAAGTCCCCTCAGGTCACATCAGAACCCTCTGATGGCACCGGTCTGTGCTGACTGGTTTGAACAGCAGGACTCAGACTCCATCGCCCATTCAACAATCGTCAGAGTGTGTGCTCCACTGATATTTACTGAATAACTTCCTCCTGTTAAAAATAAAAGAAACATTAACATTTCATGAGATTTCTCCCTCTTCCATTCATCCTTTCAAATTCAATATTTTATAATTCAGTCCAAAATATGTGGAAGGGAAACCCGGCCAGCCGCAGCCCGGCAGCCTCTCAGAGGCAGAACGGGGAAAAACAAGGAAGCAGATAGAAAGAGTTATTAAGCGCATATTAATGTTTGCTCTCCTCCTCCATGGCTGCCTCTCCTGAGATCTGCCCGTCGCTACTTTAAGCATGAATACTTAATCACACACCAAACACTGTCTAATTCCTCTCCCCAGAATGCACGGAACAAGACGGGCGCCACAGAGACGGAGCGAGAGGCGGCGGAAAGGGAGGAAAGATTGAAATGTCACCGAAGCAGTGCTGGGATACTAATAAAGCTATGCAAATAGCAATTAGCTGAACCAATAACCTCTGAGTCAATACCAAGACGCCCAAATGGGAAAATCCCAGCGCCAGGCTCAGGAGTTCAAAGGTCAGGCTGTGATTGGAGGGTCACAGTCTGAGCCGATAAGTCACGTGTTGCAGGGAGAGGGTTGAAACTGTGGAAGGAAACAAGGTGGGAATGCTTGCAAGGGAGCAGCGTCTACAAGTTATAATCTATGAATGCTCAAATACAAAAATATGCAATTAAAGATTTATTTTTACATCATGAAATCCATAAATTAAACACTGTCTAGAAGTAGAAACCAAAATTATAACCTCATTAACTGCAGGAAACAAGTCTCCGAATGAGGAACTCAAGATTAGACAAGATTTGTTGTAAATTCAGAAGATTTTTAAAGAAGTTCTACTACTCAGAAAATTAGAATATCCTGAAAAAGTGCATGCAGTCTGTAATTCAACTTTAAAGGTGAAATGTAAATATTATATACACAAACAGTATGCAAATCAATATATTTCAAGCTTTTATTTCTTTTGATTTTGCTGATTAGGACTTGCAGCTTCAGAAAACCTCAAATTCAAAAACTCAGGCCTCTGAAAGTAAAATCTTGCATCTGTACTTAGTACTTGGTTGGGGCCCCTTTTGCAAGAATGACTGCCTTAATCCGGCGTGGCATGGATGCTGCCAGCTTGTGGCATATCTCAGGTGTTATGGAAGACCAACATGCTTCAATCACGGCCTTGATCTATTCGTTATTGTTTGGTCTCTTCACGTTCAGCTTTCTCTTGGAAGTGCCCCACAGATTTTCTATGGGGTTCAGGTCAGGTGAGTTTGCGAGCCAATCAAGCACAGTAATCCCATGGTTGTTGAACCAGGATTTTGTACTTTTGGCAGTGTGGGCAGGTGCCAAGTCCTGCTGGAAGATGAAGTCCGCATCCCCATAAAGCTGGTCCGCTGAAGCAAGCATGAAGTGCTCTAAAATGTCCTGGTAGACCGCTGCGTTTATGCTGGACTTGATAAGGCCATAGACTGTATAAAATATGGACGTAGTATCCGTGACGTCACCCATCTGTTCCTGAGAGCTGCTTTGAAGCAAATCGACGGCAGCAGCCATATTGGTAATGCGGAATTCAACTAGGCAGAGTGTGACGTAGTGTGAGCCTCTTAGCCAATGGCTGTGTGTTCCCGACCGGGAGTCACGTCAGTCATGTCCTTATTTGGGCAAAACTCGTAATCTTAATATCTTCTTAACCATCATGTTAGAAAAAAATTCACCCCCCGTACAGTGTGTGCCATTAGAGAGATTAGCTTTGTAGGGCCAAGACGTTTTTTGAACCGGGCTGTAAACGTGTTTATTAATGCTGCAAAGATCGTCTTTTTTCCATTCATGTCTATGTGGTTTCCGGTGTTTCTGCAGCCAGCCTCAAGCGGATTTTCGATGTATTGCAGTTTATAGCACTTCCACGTTGGCTTCATCATTTGAGACTGGAGTTTGCCGCTTGGATAAGGCACAGAGGACCAACACCAGCAGCTGACATGGATCCCCAAGTTGTTGTTTTTTTTGGCAGGTCAACTTTTTTGTCAATTTTTTTTTTTCAAAAATTTTTTTTTTTTAAACTTTTTTGGTCAAACTTTTTTTGTCAAGCTTTTTTTTTCAAATTTTTGTTTTTCAAATTTTTTTTTCAAAATTTTTTTTTTTCAATTTTTTTTTTCAAAATTTTCTTTCACATTTTTTTTTTTTCAATTTTTTTTTTCAATATTTTCTTTCACATTTTTTTGTCAAATTTTTTTTTTCAAATTTTTTTTTCTTTTCAAATTTTTCCAAAAACCACTTTCCCATCTGTGATTCTCTTGATTTCTCTTTCTTTCATTAGTTTTTATTTCTTCTATCTTTTTTGTATGTGTGTGTACTTTTCAAAAGAAGAAGCTGTGATTCTCTTGATTTAGCAGCTTGTAACAGTAGTCTTCTCTCAGCCCACCGTGAAAGGAGTTTACACAGCTGTTGAAACACAGAGGGAGTTCCTGGGAATGCAAACTAGTTTAGTTTTTATTAAGATTTCAAAATATCCTCATCAGATATTTAATGATCGTCTAAAGATGTTTATGAGGGATGCATCCGGCTGAGAGTCATCACAGACTGGGGAAACTTAACACTGGACTTCATGCATCTTCTATTGTGCGTCTCTCCTGTATTCCTACAGTTTACTAAAGTCAAATTCCTTGTGTGTTCAAGCATACCTGGCCAATAAAGCTGATTCTGAGACTGCAAAACCACATCATGGTCAACTAAATTAGAATCCCCCCACAAGGGTTCATGGTTCACAAAATCAGGGGTTCTCAAGACTGTAATAAGACGGACTGGTCCACTTCAAACCTAGCTGGATTTAAAGTGTTGTAATCCAGAGGTTGGTCCCTTAAAGGGTTAAGTTGGATATGTCAATGGTCACTTGAGTAGTCTGAAGAGATTTCATGTGGCCTGGATTAAGGGTCACCAGAACAGTTTAAAGTTGATTTAATAAAATGTTTTTCATGCAAGGCTTACTGTAAGTTTCCAAGATGTTCATTTATTTTTATTTTTCAAAGACATGAGGGATGTACAAACATCTAAGAGCCAAGAAAAGCTTTGCACTAATACTTTTACTTCTACTCTGGAGATAAAATTAGCATAGGCAATTAGCAGGAAAACAACTCTGGCAGTTTCTCTCAGTTTATGAACATGGGTGGCATGAGCTCGTGTGTGTGTGTGTGTGTGTGTAATGTGTGTGCTCTGTGCTGCAAACATGGCTTGTTAATCAAGAACTGACAGGTGCAACATTCGCACTCTTCCCATGAAACACACACCTTCACAGTGTGAGATAAACAAAGTGGAAAAAATCAGTGTGCAACTTTGGGCGTGTGCGTGACAGAACGTACAAATTCCGCTCACTCAGTGGAAGTGTATCATGATTTCACACCTTTTTTTTCCTTCCACACTATAGAGGCATTCAACATCAGACTTACACGACCGTGTTCATGCAGTCCGCCCGGGGCGAGAGCTGCTCCGCTTGGATGAGGTCAGAGTCTGTTCCCACTCGCAGAAACTGAAATGTAAAAATGCCGCAGAATGTGTTTTTGTCTCTAACATAAATACTGAAATGCTGGGAGAAATGGTAAAACACTGCAGAGCACACAGGCTCTGCAGAACACTGTTATATACTGCACTCTCAGAGTCTAAAGGGGGGGAAGCAGCTCTTTATCAGTCGCTCCCTAAAACATTTAGAGTACAATCAGGGATTATCAGATGAGGGTTCAATTTGATTTAATCTGCAACGTTCAAAATGAAGGTGTGATCAAGAAAACAAGTTTAAGGTGGACTGAATCAGGGTCCTGAGAACAGCCTTATGTCCTACTGGATCAGTAGTTCCAAAAGTAGTTCCTTATATGGATGAATTGCTAATTCCTACATGAGGATTAAAGCCAACTTAATAAGAAGCAAGGTTTGGGTTATGTTGATGTAAATTTAGACTCAGTCCAAATAGATTGTTCCCCAAGCAGTTGTTCCAAAAGAATGGTTCTCAATCAGGTGTTTCAATAGCTGGTACCAAAGTATGTGTTCCCCAAAAGTTGGTTCCACGTAAGGTTACCAAACATGGGACCCAATTAATTGTTTCCAAAAGATGGTTCCTGATAAGTTTTCCTAGAAAATAGTTCCAAGGGATTTGTCCCTAAAAGATGGAACCCAAGCATTTGTTCCCAAGAACTAGTTCCCAATCAGGTGTTCCTAAAACATGGTACTCAATCAGTTTCCACAAAAAGTTAGTTCCCGATAAGTTGTTCCTAAAAAAAATAGGGCCCAAGCATTTGTTCCCAAAATATGGAGCCCAAGCATTTGTTCCCAAAATATGGAGCCCAAGCATTTGTTCCTCAAAAGTGGAACCTAAGCAGTTAGTCCCAAAAGATGGTACCCGATCACTTGTCTCATAAAATTTGAACCCAATCAGTAGTTTCCAAAAGCTGGTTCCCAATGAGTTGTACCCATAAAATAGTGTCCAAGCATTTGTTCCCAAAAGATGGAACCCAAGCAGTTGTTCCCAAAAGATGAAACCCAAGCAGTTGTTCCCAAAAGATGGAACCCAAGCAGTTGTTCCCAAAAGATGGAACCCAAGCAGTTGTTCCCAAAAGATGGAACCCAAGCATTTGTTCCCAAAAGATGGAACCCAAGCATTTGTTCCCAAAAGATGGAACCCAAGCATTTGTTCCCAAAAGAGGGAACCCAAGCAGTTGTTCCCAAAAGATTGAACCCAAGCATTTGTTCCCTAAAGATGGAACCCAAGCATTTGTTCCCAAAAGATGGAACCCAATCATTTGTGACCAAAAGATGGAACCCAAGCAGTTGTTCCCTAAAGATGGAACCCAAGCATTTGCTCCCAAAAGATGGAACCCAATCATTTGTGACCAAAAGATGGAACCCAAGCAGTTGTTCCCAAAAGATGGAACCCAAGCATTTGTTCCCAAAAGATGGAACCCAAGCATTTGTTCCCAAAAGATGGAACCCAAGCATTTGTCCCCAAAAGATGGAACCCAAGCATTTGTTCCCAAAAGATGGAACCCAAGCATTTGTTCCCAAAAGATGGAACCCAAGCATTTGTTCCCAAAAGATGGAACCCAAGCATTTGTCCCCAAAAGATGGAACCCAAGCATTTGTTCCCAAAAGATGGAACCCAAGCAGTTGTTCCCAAAAGATGGAACCCAAGCATTTGTTCCCAAAAGATGGAACCCAATCATTTGTTCCCAAAAGATGGAACCCAAGCATTTTTTCCCAAAAGATGGAACCCAATCATTTGTTCCCAAAAGATGGAACCCAAGCAGTTGTTCCCAAAAGATGGAACCCAATCATTTGTTCCCAAAAGATGGAACCCAATCAGTTGTTCCCAAAAGATGGAACCCAAGCATTTGTTCCCAAAAGATGGAACCCAATCATTTGTTCCCAAAAGATGGAACCCAAGCAGTTGTTCCCAAAAGATGGAACCCAAGCATTTTTTCCCAAAAGATGGAACCCAATCATTTGTTCCCAAAAGATGGAACCCAAGCAGTTGTTCCCAAAAGATGGAACCCAAGCATTTGTTCCCAAAAGATGGAACCCAATCATTTCTTCCCAAAAGATAGAACCCAAGCATTTGTTCCCAAAAGATGGAACCCAAGCAGTTGTTCCCAAAAGATGGAACCCAATCATTTGTTCCCAAAAGATGGAACCCAATCATTTGTTCCCAAAAGATGGAACCCAAGCATTTGTTCCCAAAAGATGGAACCCAATCATTTGTTCCCAAAAAATGGAACCCAAGCAGTTGTTCCCAAAATATGGAACCCAAGCATTTTTTCCCAAAAGATGGAACCCAAGCATTTGTTCCCAAAAGATGGAACCCAATCATTTGTTCCCAAAAGATAGAACCCAAGCATTTGTTCCCAAAAGATGGAACCCAAGCAGTTGTTCCCAAAAGATGGAACCCAATCATTTGTTCCCAAAAGATGGAACCCAATCATTTGTTCCCAAAAGATGGAACCCAAGCATTTGTTCCCAAAAGATGGAACCCAATCATTTGTTCCCAAAAAATGGAACCCGAAGCAGTTGTTCCCAAAATATGGAACCCAAGCATTTTTTCCCAAAAGATGGAACCCAATCATTTGTTCCCAAAAGATGGAACCCAAGCAGTTGTTCCCCAAAAACTGTGACCCAATGTAATCTGTACCCAAGAAATAGTACCAAAGAATGGTCCCCCCAAAAAGGTGCCCAAGCTGTAATTCTCAAAAAAATGGAACCCAATCATTTGTTCCCAAAAGATGGAATCCAAGCAGTTGTTCCCCAAAAACTGCAACTCAATCTAATCTGTACCCAAGAAATAGTACCAAAGCATTGTCCCCCCGAAAAGGTGCCCAAGCTGTAATTCTCCAAAAATGGAACCCAAGCATTTGTTCCCAAAAACTGGTTCCCAACCATGTGTTCTTGAAATGTGGTACCCAATTTGTATTCACCAAGAGTGGTTTCCAATAAGTTGGTCCTAAAATAGTGCCCAGGCAGTTGTCCCCCCAAAAAGTGGAACCTAAGAATTTGTTCCCAAAAAATGGTACCCAATCACTTGTCTCATAAAAAGAATAACCAATCAGGTGTTCTCAAAAAAAGGAACCCAAGCATTTGTTCCCCAAAAACTGTACCCCAGCCAGTTGTCCCAATAAATACTACCCAAACATGCCCCCCCACAAAAAGATGCCCAAGCAGTTGTTCCCAAAAGTTGGTACCACATAGTTGTTCTTAGAAGATAGTTCCCTAGCAGTTGTTCCCAAAACATAGCACACTTTTTTTGTATGTTTTTTTTTTGTGCTGAAAATCGTACCCAGCCAGCTATCCAAAAGATAGTCCCAAAGCATTGATCCTCCCAAAAAGGGGGTCCAAACATGGCTCTAACACAGGAGCAATTACAAACTCAGTGTGCTAGACGAGTTTCAAACGAGCAACCAACAAGAGGAACATATATTCCTGCTCAGAGATGTAATGATCATTTCACACTCATGCAGTATTGACGTAGTGGACAGTTTTACCTCATCTGTATCTGATAAATACACAAACATTAGAAATGAGATGTTAGCTCTCATGAACACTTTAAACCCTTTTTTTATGGCTCATAAACGGACAAACTGACACAGTTATGAACCACTCAACCAGATCCCTGCTACACCGAATGTCTGAATGAATTATCATAATACTAATGAAATTACAAATCCTGTCATGTGAGCTGATTTCACATCATGATGGATTCTCTGTCTTCATAGTCTGCAGACATTTGTGTGAAAACAATGCAGACATTAAGATTTAAGAAGTGTTGTTCAGCTGTCATCGGCAGTAAAATGTTAAAACACAGTCATAAAAACCTCCTCAGTCGTCTTTTGTAAAAATCAATCTTATTAAATCGCACCCTGCGGAGTCAGAGAGGGGGAGATTACTCGCTTGCTCTTCATTTGTCTTGAGCAATTTCTAATCTGTGAAATAGCTGAAAATGACCCACGCTAGGCACACACGCACACACACAGGCCCGGTGCGGGGGCCACTTTTGATGTGCCGTTAGTCCGGGTAGCGTGGCAATCAGGAGCAGCATGTAGCCCGAGGCTAGCAAGACACCATAAGACGTGGTGCGGGGAGGGAAGGCGGCGAGATGCAGCGGTAAGTGAATATGTGTCGATGGGTGATTTTTGAGGAACAGCTTCTAAGTGTTTACAGAAGGCAGAGCGGATATGAAAGCAGAACGTGGGAGTTTGTCCCTCAGTGGATTTCTGGAATGTGCTGTAATATTTTCATGTTATCTGCTTCAGAGGGAAGACGAGCTTTCAACCCTCAGCACTGCTGCTGATGGAGTGTTTGGTCTCTCTAAACTGTGTGCACGAACGTTCAGTGCTCAGCTTTGACTTCCTTTATGTCTGCTCTCTGAAGTCTCATGTTTATGGTTTTTTAAAGTGTAGGAACATACTGGCATGTCCTCTGTGTTCACCTCCCTTTGTATTCCCCGTCATGTATGTAAACGTGGCTCCTTGTACCTTCCTCTTTGAACAGGTCTGGCTGTGACACAGTTGCTCCTCATTACAGATCAGGCAGATTAAAACCCGGAGAGGAACAGGCCAATCAAGATCTCCCCTGGAACCCTGCTCCCACTCCTTCACCTCTTCTACCTCTTTTATTCTGCTGTTCATCACCTTGTCATTACACCTCGCCCATGTTAAACCTGTCTCTGCATCACATTGACTCTCAAGCCATTTAACCAATGGGGACTGCACTTAGTGTTACGGCTTGAGCAAAGGACTAGGACCCAAATGCAGAGTACAGGGAAAAAGTATTTATTCAGCAAAAACCAAGGTTCAACAAAAAGCGCCTTGCGGGTAAAAACAACTGAGAAAAAGTGCAAAACTAGGAGTAACACAAAATCACCCAAAAGGGGAAAAAGGTTCTATCAAAAACTCACAAACAAAAACTAGGAATCAATCCTCTGAAAACAACTCGAGATAAGTAAACAGAAAAGCGTGGCTTGAATCTCCTCAGGAGCAAGGCTACAACAGGACATGGAGCATGCGGCTAGAGGAATAATCTGGCACTGGAGAAGTGTTTGGTGGTGGCTTAAGAAGCCGGTGCTGATGGGCAGATCAGGGACAGGTGTGCCTGATGAGCCTCACTGCTGAGGAGACCGGCCCCGCCCCTACCCATGCAACCTGCAGGCAGAGAGAGAGAGGGTTAGGGCAAATCACACAACAAATCAGGACCATAACACTTAGAATAGAACTGCATCTTCTCAGCAGCATCCCTTATGAATGATGGAAGAACTTAAACTGCTGGAGAGTTCAATAAGGAAGATTTTTTCTGACTAGCTTTTGATCGTCTTAGATGGAGAAGGTGTGCTCTCAAAACCTAGGTTTTCAAGATAAGACATGACAACATTTCAGAAGTCTGTGTTTCCAGACCCAAGCTACCTGCTTCATGTAAACTACAGCTTAACACGTAAAAACCTAAATACTTAAATTCATTTGAAGGTCTTTGCTTTTTTGACCTCGTTTCCATTTCATTATCAAGTCAAGAAGATAAAGTACATCAGAACTAAATCAGGGTCCTGAGCTTTATGTCTTACTGGATCAGTAGTTCCCAAATTGGTTCCTATGTATGGATTAATTTCTGATTCCTTCATGAGGCTTAAAGCCAACTTAATAAGAAGTTACAGTCTACAGTCATGGCCAAAAGTTTTGAGAATGACACAAATATTACATTTTCACAAAGTCTGCTGCTTCAGGGTTTTTAGGTGTTTTTGTCAGATGTTTCTATGGTATAAGGAAATACAATTAGAAGCATTTCATAAGTATCAAAAGCTTTTATTGAGAATTACACAGAATTCATGCAATAAGTCAATATTTGCAGTGTTGACCCTTCTTTTTCAAGACCTCTGCAATTCTCCCTGGCATGCTGTCAATCAACTTCTGGACCAAATCCTTACTGATGGCAGTCCATTCTTGCATAATCAATGCTTGGAGTTTGTCAGAATTTGTGGGTTTTTGATTGTCCACCCGCCTCTTGAGGATTGACCACAAGTTCTCAATGGGATTAAGATCTGGGGAGTTTCCTGGCCAAGGGCCCAAAATCTTAATGTTTTGTTCCCCGAGCCATTTTGTTCTGACTTTTGCTTTATGGCAAGGTGCTCCATCATGCTGGAAAAGGCATTCTTTATCACCAAACTGCCCTTGGATGGTTGGGAGAAGTTGCTCTCGGAGGACGTTCTGGTACCATTTTACCATGTACCAATTAGAGATTAGACCTTTTTGTCTAACTGAGATGAGTCTTGTTTTTTGTACTTTATAATTTAATTTCTGTAGCACTCTGCTCCATGTTGAGTATATAAATAAAGCCTTATAAATGATAAACATTTGATCAGTCATTCAAACAAGAAAAAATCTGAGGAGCCACTTGGGAGCCAAAAGAGCCGGCTCTCTAAAAAGAGCCGGAATTCCCATCACTAGTGTCTACCTGTGATCGCCATATTAACGACTAAGTCAGCTGTCAACGGCAACAGATGTGTAGCAATGCATTTACACCGTAAGAATTAAATACAGTCACTTGTGGACAAAACAAATACCAAGATGGTGACTGCCAAAAAATCTATTATGACTTTTTCCTCTTTGGGTCATTTGTGCTCTTTGAAGATGTCAGTTATGGTCATTAGCTTCCTGTTTGGAGGAGCCAAATGCTGGATGTTTCACAAAGAGAACTTCTAAATATGAAGATAACCAGGTAAGATCCTGAAACATGAAAGGCCTTTCTGTGTTGATGTCTATGTTTGCAGAGCACGGACTCAGAAAAGCATGAATCTGCTGGTAAGGGATAATGGTCTCACCAATGAATCAACAACAATCCTCAATATAAGAAAGACTGAGCTGAAAACAATGACGAGAGGGAATGGGGAGAGGAGGCAGTGGCAGCTGCTTGGCAATGTCAAGACTGGGGATATGAGTGGAGCAAATGAGGATGAACCAGTCAGCGCTCCAGACAGGCAGCTGAATAGACAAAAAGACGTGAGAGACAGGGTGGGAGGGCGAGAGGGAGGAGAGGATAGGGGAGAGTGTTATTGTGAGCGTGGCAGAATCTGGGTACTGGGTTGTCACTTTGGAACAATCAGGACTGACGTTCCAGGTGGGGAAAAGGGAATTCGCCTTCCAGGGGAAGCAGCATTTTCCATCCTCATCATACTTGGAAATAAATCCGGCGCCAACAAACAGCCAAGGACCCTTCAAGAAATGGCATCAACACCAAAACAAGTCAAAATGACAAGATTCCGAGGGATTGGATACGTTTTCCAAGGATCCCAAAGAAAGAAGGAAGGAAAGAAAGCCTCCTATGCACCGTAGATGTTTGTGTTTCTTGACAGTATTACAGACATTATGTTGGTGGTTGGCAGATCGGTGGCATTGTCCAGAATTGGAAGAGTGACCGGTTCGTTATGGAGGCTTTTTTTAAAGCTGAATCACAGAGCTTCGTCATGTCTTCTTTTTTTGGGTGGGGGTTATGGTATCCAACAGAACCCACGTTCCTTCTGTCTCCTCTTGGCAAAGACATGAACGGAGAAATGGCCAAGCCTCCCTTTCAGAGTGAGATCATGTTTTAATCTCTGTGCAGCAGAGAGGACTATAAGAACATTCAGTTTAAAGGATGTTCATGTAAAGAGAGACGGGACTTCCTCATCATGAACAGACGTATACATTTTTAAACTTGCTGTTTTAGAGGATATTACAAATCCAGAGATCATATCCACTCATGATGCATAAGAGTGTTCAATAAATAATGTGTAAAGGTCACATTCAAACAATCCCCATGCATAGGCTGGAAGGTTAAAGTATTGACTGCTGAACTTTATTAGTCCCTCAGGGAAAATCCTTCCAGTGTGGACACAAATGAGACATTAAAAACACTCAGTCCTCAGTCACAGTGGAAGCTTCGTGAGGCTGCACTCTTTCACATCAGTGCTTTGGATGAGTTACTAACATCAGTGTGTCGACATGCTGACAATGACAAGGCTGATGTGAAGCAGGTCTGCATGTTGACCCCTTTGACTGATCCTATTTCAGCTTTCTAGAGAACATTGTGAACATTTACATTTACAATAAATTAAATTTGTAGCTTGGTGTGATAGGAATGATGTTAGATGGTGAAGTGTTGGACGAGGTGGATTTGGACTGGATTTGTGGACCAGAGAAACACTATTACCAAAAATATTTAACATTAATCTGAGTGAGAACAATGACTTCTGTTTAAGTTACTGAACGCAAATTATAGAATCCCATTCAAAAAAACATGGATGTTTTTTTAGATTTTTAAGCCATTGATGTTTTTTTAGAAAGCAAGGATGTTTTTGTTTTTGTTTTGTTTTATTTCTGGAATTTTTTTTTGGAAGCATGCATGCTTTTTTAAAAACCATTGCTGTTTTCTACTTTGAAAGAAATGGATGTTTTTGGTTTTTTAACTTTGGATTTTTTTTAGGAAACCATGGGTGTTTTTTGGGGAAATGATGGATTTAATTTTCAAAACCATTGTTGTGTTTTTGAAATTAATTGTGTTTTTCGGGAACCATGGATGTTTTTTTTGTAGACAATAAAGGTTGATTTATTTTTTAAAGCATGGATGTTTTTTAGAAAGTAAGGATGTTTTTTATTATTTTATTTATGTGATTCTTTTTAAAGCATGGATGTTTTTGTTTTGTTTTTTATTCCGGAATTTTTTTTTGGAAGCATGCATGCTTTTTTAAAACCATTGCTGTTTTATACTTTGAAAGACATGGATGGTGTTTTTTTTTTTTTACTTTGGATTTTTTTTAGGAAACCAATGATGGTTTTATTTTTCAAAACCATTGTTGTGTTTTTGAAATAAATTGTGTTTTTTTTGGGAACCATGGATGCTTTTTTTGTAGACAATAAAGGTTGATTTATTTTTTAAACCATGGATCTTTTTTAGAAAGTAAGGATGTTTTTTATTATTTTATTTATGTGATTCTTTTTAAAGCATAGATGTTTTTGTTTTGTTTTTTATTATGGAATTTCTTTTTGGAAGCATGCATGCTTTTTTAAAAAACAATGCTGTTTTCTACTTTGAAATAAATGGATGTTTTTGTTTTTTTAACTTTGGATTTTTTTTAGGAAACCATGGGTGTTTTTTGGGGAAATGATGGATTTATTTTTCAAAACCATCGTTGTGTTTTTGAAATAAATTGTGTTTTTTTGGGAACCATGGATGTTTTTTTTGTAGACAATAAAGGTTGATTTATTTTTTAAACCATGGATGTTTTTTAGAAAGCAATAATGTTTTTTTCATTTTTGCAATTGTGGATTTTTTTTTGAAGGCATTCTGGTATTTTTCAAAACCATTGCTGTTTTATCTTTTGAAAAACATGGATGTTGATTTTTTTTTTACCTTAGATATTTTTTTAGGAAACCATGGGTGTTTTTTGGGGAAATGATGGATTTATTTTTCAAAACCATTGTTATGTTTTTGGAATAAATTGTGTTTTTTTGGGAACCATGGATTTTTTTTTTTTGTAGACCATAAAGGTTGATTTAGTTTTTTACACCATGGATGATTTTTAGAAAGTAAGGATGTTTTTTTATTATTTTCTTTATGTGATTCTTTTTAAAGCATGGATGTTTTTTAAACAAATGCTGTTTTAATTTTTTCAGAAACATGGATGTTGATTTTTTTTTTTTACTTTGGATATTTTTTGGGGAAACCATGGATGTTTATTCAGAAACCATGGATGTTTGTGGGGGAAAAATTATTTATTTTTCAGAGCTATGGTTGTGTTTTTGAACCAATTAGTGTTTTTTAAGGAACTGTGGAGGTTGTTTTAGTTTTTTTAAAACATGGATGTTTTTTAATCTTTGTCTTTTGTGATTTTTTTTTTTAAAGCATGGATGTTTATTCCAAAACAAATGCTGTTTTATCTTTTAAAAAACATGGATGTTGATTTTTTTTTACCTTAGATATTTTTTTGGGAAACCATGGATGTTTATTTAGAAACCATGGATGTTTATTTAGAAACCATGGATGTTTATTTAGAAACCATGGATGTTTATGGGGGATAATGGATTTATTTTTCAAAGCTATGGTTGTGTTTTTGAAAAAATAGTTGGTTATTTAGGGAACTGTGGAGGTTGTTTTAGTTTTTTAAAACATGGATGTTTTTTAGAAAGCAAGGATGTTTTTTATTCTTTTATTTTTGTGATTTTTTTTAAAGCATGGATGTTTTTTCCAAAACAAATGCTGTTTTATCTTTTGAAAAACATGGATGTTGATTTTTTTTTTTTTTTTACTTTGGATGTTTTTTGGGGAACCATGGATGTTTATCTAGAATCCATGGGTGTCTGGGGAGGAAATAATGGATTTGTTTTTCAAAACCATGGATGTTTTATGGAAAAAAAAAATAGTATCCTTTTTGGAAGTCATGGAGGTTGTTGTTGTTTTTTGGAAACATTTTATGTTTTTTTGTTCACCATGGAGGTTGTTGGTTTTTTGGAAACCTTGACGCTTTTGGAAAATTGCATTGAAATTCATCAAATAGCCGAATGCCAGATTAATGTAGACTAACTGATGGAAAATGGATGTAAATGCATGTTTTTCCACACAACTGGTACAAGTCTGTCGATGTCAGTGGATGTGGAAGGCAGGAGAAATGTCAAAGTCCTTAAAATTGAGTATATTTACAAAGATTCCTACAATTAGCCCGTTACATATGAATCATGTTTCTAAAGCTTCTCACATTAAAATCTTAGAAAAGATTATGGAAAATGTGATTAATCCTGCCAATAAACAAACAAATGTACACATTTTTCAGGACAAGAACTAACCAAAGGGCAACAACAAAATATATCCACCAAGATGTCATTGGTGTTTTTCTATCACAGAGGGGAATGACATGAAACACGGACTCCTGATGATGTACATCCCTGACCCTCTTTAGAGCCAATGGAGCCGCTCCAGCAGACAGACTATAATCTATCTCTCTGTTGTTTAGCTTTAAAGGAGACATGATGGAATTCATTTATGAAGAAAGAAGAGACGTCCACATTACAGGAATGATATATCCTCTTCCTGTTAGCGTGGACGTCCGTCTCACATGCTAATAAACCCAAATTATCTGAAAATTGTTGCTTCTCATCAGCAGCAGCAGCAGCGAGGTATTACGGGCAGATCAGAGACACAAATCAAAGGAAATAAAAGGGAACCTAGCTCGCCGCTAATGATGTGTGGACTGTTAAACAGGCGAGCGAGACACCAGGAGGTTCCTCCGTGGCGTGACTCGAGGAAGGAAAACATTTAGAGGGAGAAGAAAAAGAGAATATGAGATTCAGCAGCTTTGGAAGGAGGGACCGGCAAGCTGAGTCAGAGGGAAAAACAGAGGAGAGGAAGCGTTTTCATGCTCTCTCACTCTTCTCACCTTTCCATCCTGCAACATCTATCCCTTTTTTTTATTCCCTCTTACTCCCTCTGGTATTGTTCTCTCCATCAAGAGTTCGTTGTCATGACATGGCTGATTACTTCTAATGTTTGACATTTCGCCCGGCACACTCGGGATGAATACTCTGCAGTTTTTTAAAAAAAGGAACATCTTGTTATTAGCCTGAGTTTGCCCCATTTTTACACACTCTGCAGGCGGATAAACACACACACACAGAGGCATCAGCACACACACACACGTACACACCGAGCGCTGCACACACGGGCGCACAGGTGCTTTTAAAAAACAGAGAGATCTATCACGCTCTTTAACCTTTCATCTCAGAGCAGAGGAATGCAGGTTACCGACTTCCACATCGTGTTACAACCCACCCACCCTCTCCTCCTCCTCTCCTCCACCTCCCTCTGATTCTCTCCATCTCCTGGGGGATCAAATTAAGGCGGTGGATTAATAGATAAAATGGGGGCTCCGGTCTGGATGTGTGGTTATGCAGACTGCCGGCCGTTCTTTGAGGCGCTCTGACACTTAGAAGAAGAAAAGGAAGGGATTGGACCTTTTCTCTCTTTTCGCCCAATTATTCCATCTTCTGATGCTCGGATAATCATTTCAGTCTCATCTATCTTCTTTGTCTCCCTTTTCCCATCAACAGAACCATTATCCCTTTATTCCTCCTCTCCTTCCAGCTTTTATCATTCTTTATACTTTGACCTGCTTTGGTTTCAACCCCTGAGACTGAACGCTGTCCTTCAGAAAGACTCTCTGTGAGGCGATGCAATGCCCAGAGTGTTACATACATTACTGTAAGACATGTACTTTAAGCTCCATTGTTCTTTCATTGGCGGTTTCTGGAAAGCATGATCAAAATTGTGCATTTGATAAAACTTAAATGTGCATATGTGAGAGGGTACAGAAACCTTCCTGGCTGAGGTTGAGATTGAGAACTATGTTAAAAGGAATTGAGACTGACAAATGGTTAAATCTGGACATTATCAAACACATTATCTTGAAAAGTCATCTCATTAAAGGCAAACACTCATATTTTGAAAGGACTGGGAGATAAAACCATTTCTAAACTTTACTGGGTTGACATTTCTGACCATAATTCTTCTGAATGATATGTAACGTCTCATTTATCTAGAGGCCAAAGATCTTTGATTGCACAGTTAAGATCCGGTTTTCTTCCTCTGGATTAAGATTGGTCGATTCAAAAATACCCCAGAGGAAAACAGACTCTGTGAGATGTGTGATTTGAATGAAGTGGAAACAGAGTCCCATTTTCTTTTGTACTGTACATATCATTTTTCAAGAAATTGCCTGTAGAAAGCCTGAAATATTGTGGTGGACAGAGTGCAAAAACTAAATTGGCAAACATATGATTATATGCATGACACAATAATAAAACTTCAAACTATCAAATGTCATAGCCAATGTTCACGAACGTGGAAGTCTTCTGGAAAACACTCCCCTTTGTAAATATCTGTTGGTTTATTTTTTCAAATGAACTAAAGAAGCAGGTAGTTTTGGTGTATTTGCTTGATTGTTGAAGCTGACGTTGAATTTAATGACAGAAATCTTAAAGTTTTGGCAGCAGAGTGTCACATAAAGAGTCTGCACCCCGCCTGCTTCCATGCATGGAGCTTTTAGTCGTTCTTGTTGCCTGAAAAGTCTCAGTGAAGTCGACAAAACCAACACAAATCTCTCAGAAGTGTTTCTGCACGTCCATCTCAGATGAAAACTGTCCTTTAAATGTTAAACTTAACCAAGAAGGCATCAAGCCGAGACCTGACCTGAACAAACAGTTACTACCTTGTGTGACTTTGACGTGCCAGAGAGACGATAAGTCCGAACCAAGCAGCAAACTTCGGCCATGACGATTGAAGCTAATGCAGAAGTGTTAAAAACTGCAGTTCCTGGAGGGTCCACTAGAGGCTGGCTCTGAAAGTACCGGAAACCACATACACACACAAATAAAGCCATGGATGTTTTTGGAAACCATGGATGTTTTTGGAAACCATGGATGTTCTTTTGGAAACCATGGATGTTCATTTTGAAACCATGGATGTTCATTTGACAGTATGGATATTTTTTTGGAAACTATGGATGTTTTTGGAAACCATGGATCTTCTGGAAACCATGGATGTTTTTGGAAACCATGGATGTTTTTGGAAACCATGGATGTTTTTTGGAAAGCATGGATGTTCATTTGGAAACCATGGATGTTCATTTGGAAACCATGGATGTTTTTGGAAACCATGGATGTTCATTTGGAAACCATGGATGTTTTTGGAAACCATGGATGTTCATTTGGAAACTATGGAAATTCATTTGGAAACCATGGATGTTCATATGATAGTATGGATGTTCATTTGGAAACCATGGATGTTCATTTAGAAACCATGGATGTTCATTTGGAAAGCATGGATGTTCTTTTGGAAAGCATGGATGTTTTTTTAGAAAGCATGGATGTTTTTTTAGAAAGCATGGATGTTTTTTAGAAACCATGGATGTTCATTTGGAAACTATGGATGTTTTAGGAAACCATGGATGTTTTTGGAAACCATGGATGTTCATTTGACAGTACTGATATTTTTTTGGAAACTATGGATGTATTTGAAACCATGGATGTTTTTTAGAAACCATGGATGTTCTTCTGGAAACCATGGATGTTTTTGGAAACCATGGATGTTCATTTGGAAATCATGGATGTTTTTGGAAACCATGGATGTTCATATGATAGTATGGGTGTTCATTTGGAAACCATGGATGTTCATTTAGAAACCATGGAGGTTCATTTGGAAAGCATGGATGTTCTTTTGGAAAGCATGGATGTTTTTTTAGAAAGCATGGATGTTTTTTTAGAAAGCATGGATGTTTTTTAGAAACCATGGATGTTCTTTTGGAAACTATGGATGTTTTAGGAAACCATGGATGTTTTTGGAAACCTTGGATGTTTTTGGAAACCATGGATGTTCATTTGACAGAACTGATATTTTTTGGAAACTATGGATGTTTTTTGAAACCATGGATGTTTCTTTAGAAACCATGGATGTTCTTCTGGAAACCATGGATGTTTTTGGAAACCATGGATGTTTTTGGAAACCTTGGATGTTTTTGGAAACCATGGATGTTCATTTGGAAACCATGGATGTTTTTGGAAACCATGGATGTTTTTTTGGAAACCATGGATGTTCTTTTGGAAACCATGGATGTTCATTTGGAAACTATGGATGCTTTTTTGGAAAGCATGGATGTTTTTTTGGAAACCATGGATGTTCATTTGGAAACCATGGATGTTTTTGGAAACCATGGATGTTTTTGGAAACCTTGGATGTTTTTGGAAACCATGGATGTTCATTTGGAAACCATGGATGTTTTCGGAAACCATGGATGTTTTTTGGAAACCATGGATGTTCTTTTGGAAACCATGGATGTTCATTTGGAAACTATGGATGCTTTTTTGGAAAGCATGGATGTTTTTTTGGAAAGCATGGATGCTTTTTGGAAACCATGGATGTTTTTTTGGAAACCATGGATGTTCATTTGGAAACCACGTCACTGAGACTACATCCATATATAATGCAGTCTTTCAAGCCTTCATCAGGGAGTCACACAGATGGGAGGAGGTGTTGGATATGAAGATATGAGGTAGATATATTCTAAACACCACCTTCAGGTCACTACCCTGAGCCTGGGTGGAGCGTTCCTATTGGTGGAAAGGTACACCGCCATGAGAATAAGGCATTTTAAGTGTTGAAAAGAGAGCTCCTTGGATTATTTCTCCGTTTTCTAATGTTGTATCACACAGAGAAGGCTGATAAAAATAATCTCTGCGGATATTTAGTCATATAGAGAAATCTGGAACTACTGAATGTTCAGACTCTCAGAGTCCAGGTTTCTGCCTACTCAGAAAAATAAGCATGTCCACACAGTCAGGAGTCAGTCGGGTCCCAATGGGTCTTAAATCCGCCCTCAGACGGTTTCTCTTCTGGTATATATGTTAAGAACGTAAGGACACGACAAAAGGATGCAAGTAACTTTTCCATCTGGATCCCAATCTGGTGGTATCAAACGCTGGTCTGTCGCCTTAATACAAGTCTGTCTGGAAATCCATCAAATGAAAACATTTGCTCAGCAGAGACAGATAAGCTACAGCACAGCCGCCAGCAGGTCGATAGGCCACCTCCAAAAAAAGCAGGGTTTACTCAAAATGGATTAGATGGCCTTACTCCTAAACTGTATATTGCAATTGACAGCTGGGGACAGATCAAAGCCAGCACCGTGTGAGATCCTGGCACGGCATGGTCAATTCCCATCAAGTCAACTGGACGTGGGATTTGTCCATATGTGCCTGATCCAATTCGCGGCACTGACGCGGACGTGAAGTGAAATTGAACAGTGGACTGAAAGCGCGGGGGAAGTGTTATTGGTCTTTTCCTCCGCTGAGGGAGACAGAAGGAGAAGGCCACTCTCTCTGAGGTGTTGTGCACACCTTGTAGGCTGCCAAGCCCCATTAGAGGGTGACAAACAGACGTCCGCTCGGCTCGGCGCTGTCAGACCCCCGGTAATGAAAGACACATCAGCCTTAGAAAAAGCAGAGGAGGAGGAGGAGGAGGGAGGAGGAGGAGGGAGAACAACAACAGGCGATGCACTGACACAAACACATTTTAAGACTAATGGCTTAAATGCGACTGCACTGTGCAGCAATGCAGGGCAGGAAAAACATGTTCTGCAAACTCGGAGAGGACGACAGGGGACAGGCTCAGTAAAAATAGATAAAAGAGAATCATGCAAACGTACAAGACGGGGAAGAAACACCTGAACAGACGGCGCTGCAAAGATTAATGAAAGAGAAAAAATGTGCAAAAGCAGGAAGAAATAAAAAAGGAGACAGAGTCCACGGAGACTCATTCAGCTACTTGTGCCACCGCTGCACCGTTTAATGTGGAGATATGTCGATGGCTTCCTGTTTCTGCATCATTGCTATCAGATGATTTAGGAGCGGTAGTAAAGCAGGAACACAGAAAACATCTCTCTCCATAATAAAGCGGTTTCAGATTGTTTTTATTCCCTTTGCAATGAATCCCAGCTCTGCAGGAATCCATAAGTACATAACAATGAAGAGCAGACAGGTACAGCTGCAGACGTTATGGATTGAGCAGTTTGGGAGTCTTGTCATCATAACCTATGGACGCCGGTGGAGGAACAGTCTCTCAGCTGATGCAGAGCGGGGATAGCGAGGGAGATTGTGTCACTCTCTGTCCCCCCCCTCCGCCTGCCTGCTTTGTAATCTTTCCAGAGAGGAAGGATGAGACTCGGCGCGCTCTCTCCGGAGGGAAATGTATTTTCACCGCATGGATGTGAAGCGAGAGCAAGTGGCCTTATCGAATCTATATCTCTCCCTCAGCACCGGCTCGAAAGAGAGGGAAGACGGGAAGAAAGAGTGCGAGACGGGCGGTTTGTGGGTTATCGAATTGATGGTTTAATGTTTGCAGCACATCAAGTGTTGC
>NC_048292.1:1341574-1373787 GCF_009762535.1 Notolabrus celidotus
AAGATAGAGAGAACGAAAAGAAGACGAAATGGAATAAAGAAGAAAGAAAGAAAGAAAGAAAGAAAGAAAGAAAGAAAGAAAGAAAGAAAGAAAGAAAGAAAGAATAAAAAAATCCTTAGGGTTCTAATTGGGCCTTCGCCGACCTTGTTGGTGCTCTGGCCCTAACTATTATTAATATTAACCATGGACCGCTGCATCCAGGACCAGAGCTGCCTTTGCTCCTCCTTAACTCTTGCTACCTTCCTCCCCCCTTGCCTCCTCTCTCTGCAGAGCCACTGGTGTGTTTTGTTGCATCCCTGTTCATTACCAACAGCTTGATGTGTCCCCCAAATGACAGCTCAGCCCCTGTATTACCTCGGCCACTCGCCAGACTTAAAATCAAATTAGCTGAGCCGCTGAAAGAAAGCTCCCCAGAAACACACACACACACACACACACACACACACACACACAGCCGCAGCGTTAAATTCAAATTCAAATGTTCGGCTTAAGTCTTCTGCACACACTGCTGTTCCTCTAGTAGCATAAAAACACAGTGTATGCCATACAAGATAAACATATTATAGAGAGTATGGATATTACACTGGTGTTATTTTCATAAACAAGCTGTAATACTTCCCGCTGTCGCAGTGTGCCCATCAATTTGACGACAGCGACTGAAATGTGCTTGTCGTTCCTCTCAATTAACTTAAAGTCATAATTGGAAAAGGCTAAGTAGCTGTCGCCTGTCTTCAGCGTGGGCGCGGAAGCAAAAGTTCACTCGCTGGCTTTTAAGACGGTTGCGTGCTCTTCGGTTGCTGTGGTGTGATTTGCAGCAGCACACGACTGTCAGAAGAAATGAATCACATTACTTAAGTCAGTCATTAAAGGCGAGCTATTCCTGCTACACAAAGTACTCACAGCAGCGGCTCCCTGTGACACTGAAGCAGGCTTTTAAAGCTCTCACCTGTGACATCCACCTGTTTTGTTTTTTTTCCCATCCTGGAGATCTTCGGTGGTTAGCGCCGTGTTTTTTCTCAGACGGCTTGTCAATCAAACGGCGCGGGCAGCACTCAGATGTTTTTGTCCTTGGGTTTTCTGTACAAGAGAGAGGGAGAGAGTGAGAAACAGCAAATGTGAGTGATGACAGTTTTCCGTGCACTAAGGGACATCTTCAGGATCTACTCTGAAGATGTATACAGATATTAACAGCTGCACAGACGCTCAGACATGCAGTCACTAATGTCCTTTATGTCAATCAATCACTACAGACCCACCAAGACCCAACATCAAGACCAGGATCAGATCCAGTCCCCTCTTCCAGACAGGACTCAGTCTGATCTCATCTTAATCCACCATGAGCAGAGCACTTCGCAGCATTTAGCAAGTTACAGTGGCAAGGACAAACTTCCTTTAACAGGCAGAAACCTCCAGCAGGACCAGACTCATGTTAGACACACATCTGCTGAGACCCAGCTCACTAAAACGGCCTTCTTCCACCTCCGAAACATCTCCCGCCTCCGTCCATTCCTCTCTTTCTCTGCCGCAGAAACCCTTATTAACGTATTCATCACATCCTGTTTAGATTACTGTAACAGCATCCTGTACGGCACATCATCCAAAGTCCTCCATAAACTCCAATACATTCAGAACTCTGCTGCACGCCTCCTCACCTGCACCCGCTACCGTGACCACATCACCCCCGTCCTCCAACATCTTCATTGGCTCCCCGTCCCCTACCACATACAGTTTAAAATCCTCCTCCACACCCACAAAGCCCTCCACCACCAGGCCTCCTCCTACCTCACTGACCTCCTCCACCACCAGGCCCCTTCCTACATCACTGACCTCTTCCACCACCAGGCCCCTTCCTACCTCACTGACCTCCACCACCACCAGGCTCCTTCCCACCTCACTGACCTCCTCCACCACCAGGCCCCTTCCAACCTCACTGACCTCCACCACCACCAGGCCCCTTCCTACCTCACTGACCTCCTCCACCACCAGGCTCCTTCCCACCTCACTGACCTCCTCCACCACCAGGCCCCTTCCCACCTCACTGACCTCCTCCACCACCAGGCTCCTTCCCACCTCACTGACCTCCTCCACCACCAGGCCCCTTCCCACCTCACTGACCTCCTCCTCCACCAGGCCCCTTCCTACCTCACTGACCTCCACCACCACCAGGCCCCTTCCTACCTCACTGACCACCTCCACCACCAGGCCCCTTCCCACCTCACTGACCTCCTCCACCACCAGGCCCCTTCCTACCTCACTGACCTCCACCACCACCAGGCCCCTTCCAACATCACTGTCCTCTTCCACCACCAGGCCCCTTCCAACCTCACTGACCTCCTCCACCACCAGGCTCCTTCCTACCTCACTGACCTCCTCCACCACCAGGCCCCCCTCCTACATCACTGACCTCCTCCACCACCAGGCCCCTTCCAACCTCACTGACCTCCTCCACCACCAGGCCCCCTCCTACATCACTGACCTCCTCCACCACAAGGCCCCTTCCAACATCACTGACCTCTGCCACCACCAGGCTCCTTCCTACCTCACTGACCTCTTCCACCACCAGGCCCCTTCCTACCTCACTGACCTCCACCACCACCAGGCCCCTTCCCACCTCACTGACCTCCTCCACCACCATGCTCCTTCTCACCTCACTGACCTCCTCCACCACCAGGCCCCTTCTCACCTCACTGACCTCCTCCACCACCAGGCCCCTTCCCACCTCACTGACCTCCTCCACCACCAGGCCCCTTCCTACCTCACTGACCTCCTCCACCACCAGGCTCCTTCCCACCTCACTGACCTCCTCCACCACCAGGCCCCTTCCCACCTCACTGACCTCCTCCACCACCAGGCTCCTTCCCACCTCACTGACCTCCTCCACCACCAGGCCCCTTCCCACCTCACTGACCTCCTCCTCCACCAGGCCCCTTCCTACCTCACTGACCTCCACCACCACCAGGCCCCTTCCTACCTCACTGACCACCTCCACCACCAGGCCCCTTCCCACCTCACTGACCTCCTCCACCACCAGGCCCCTTCCTACCTCACTGACCTCCACCACCACCAGGCCCCTTCCAACATCACTGACCTCTTCCACCACCAGGCCCCTTCCAACCTCACTGACCTCCTCCACCACCAGGCCCCTTCCTACATCACTGACCTCCTCCACCACCAGGCTCCTTCCCATCTCACTGACCTCCTCCACCACCAGACCCCTTCCTACCTCACTGACCTCCTCCACCACCAGGCTCCTTCCCACCGCACTGACCTCCTCCACCACCAGGCCCCTTCCAACCTCACTGACCTCCTCCACCACCAGGCCCCTTCCCACCTCACTGACCTCCTCCACCACCAGGCCCCTTCCCACCTCACTGACCTCCACCACCAGGCCCCTTCCTACCTCACTGACCTCCACCACCACCAGGCCCCTTCCTACCTCACTGACCTTCTCCACCACCAGGCCCCTTCCTACCTCACTGACCTTCTCCACCACCAGGCCCCTTCCCACCTCACTGACCTCCTCCACCACCAGGCCCCTTCCCACATCACTGACCTCCTCCACCACCAGGCCCCTTCCTACATCACTGACCTCCTCCACCACCAGGCCCCTTCCAACCTCACTGAGCTCCTCCACCACCAGGCCCCTTCCAACCTCACTGACCTCCTCCACCACCAGGCCCCCTCCTACATCACTGACCTCCTCCACCACCAGGCCCCTTCCAACATCACTGACCTCTTCCAACACCAGGCCCCTTCCAACCTCACTGACCTCCTCCACCACCAGGCTCCTTCCTACCTCACTGACCTCCTCCACCACCAGGCCCCCTCCTACATCACTGACCTCCTCCACCACCAGGCCCCTTCCAACCTCACTGACCTCCTCCACCACCAGGCCCCTTCCTACATCACTGACCTCTTCCACCACCAGGCCCCTTCCTACCTCACTGACCTCCACCACCACCAGGCCCCCTCCTACCTCACTGACCTCCTCCACCACCAGGCCCCCTCCTACCTCACTGACCTCCTCCAACACCAGGCCCCTTCCAACCTCACTGACCTCCTCCACCACCAGGCCCCTTCCTACCTCACTGACCTCCACCACCACCAGACCCCTTCCCACCTCACTGACCTCCTCCACCACCAGGCCCCCTCCCACCTCACTGACCTCCTCCACCATTTTGCTACTTTGAAAGCTTTAGAAAGTTGTGGTTTTCTTGTCTTGCTCAATAAATATAATATGTAGAATCACAACCAGGGAGAGATGCTGTAAGAACAAAGATGGAAACTGAGTAACTCAGACATAAACTCAACCTCCCTGCTAGTAAGATGACCTAAAGGGGACATGTCTGAGTTAGGACAGAACCTCTGTGATCATCTGTCCTGAAAGAAGGTCAGAGAACCTTTTAGCTCCAGAGTGCCGCTCAGGAGAAGTTGTTTCAGGTCAGAGGAGGAAACATCTCTGAAACCCTCCCTGCTGTGACAAACTGAGACAAACAACTGAAGACTTTTTTATCATGCTTAGCTCTTAACTGATTTAATCTTCAGATTTCTGAGAGAGGTTGCAAATTGCATCAAGGAGAGCGTGATAGAATCAAGCATCTGTTCTATTAGCGTCTTATTCCTTAAATCGGAGTGTGACTTTACTCTGCTTCTTATCACTTCCTTAATTACCGTAATTGACGTGACGTAAATGGAGTTCATTGTGATTATGTAGCTTAAAGAGAGAGGGACGATGTTTCCCTCCTTTCTTTAATAAACTGTGCTCTTCATGACAGATCCCAGCATATGTTTGCTCCTGGCAATTACTGCAGATTGAACACGCGTGCTCGCGGCACTTCAACATGTTCTCGTTGGCAGGGAGTGTTTCTGCTGCGGAGACATTCCTGGGGCGATTTCATGTCAGATTTCTGCCCTGAGGAATTAAAAAGTTTGAATAAAAAGCAAAGCTCGACTGACGTGGAGTCTGAGAGCACGCCCTGCAGCTCAGGAGGAGCACTTTACCAACATCAGGAGTGATTTACACCCAGAGACAAACGCTTCTCCCTGACATCCCTTCACACTGTAAACCAGGACAGGTTGAAATCACTCAAAATGTTTGAGGTGACTGATTACAGAAGAGATTTTAAGTAGTGGAAACACAATCTGAGAATAACTGAAATTATAAAATACGTAAATTTGCATATGACATCACTTCTGTTGCGTAGCAGTGGCGCAAAATGCAGATGGGGGTCAGGAATTGGAAGCCGGAGTACCCGGAGAGAACCCACGCATGCACAGAGAGAACATGCAAACTCCACTCAGAAAGGAACCTGCCTGACCGGGGACTCATACCAGGAACCTTCTCATTAACCCCTTTTTGACCGAGGCAGTTTCAGGGCCGGTTTGGGAGCCGGCAAGGAAAACCGGTTCCAGAGTGGCTCCAACTCTTTGCTGGTCTAGAACCGCGAACCGCTTATGACAGGGGCGATCCACATGTAATTAAAACTACATTAATCATGGTTGGTTCCACTAAATCCCTGGTTTTGAGTCATGTCCCTTTAACGGCTCTAAGTTAGGACTGTTCAGGTTTACAGTGTGACTTTGCAGAGCTCCATGCATCACACCTCTTTCGTCGAAGCTCTCTTAAAACAAGAGAAGGAAAACAAGCTGATAAGTTTCAATTGAGCAGAAACTCAATCAGGGCATCTGGGATTGGCCTCATGAGGATGAAGCAATGTGACAGCCCTAAACTGGTTAGACGCCAGGTTTATCCAATTACAGCTCAGCAATAAGCGATCCCAGAAACCCCTCAATCGCTCCCTCTCTCTCTCTCTCTCTCTCTCTCTCTCTCCTCGGCGCAGTTTGAAACTTGACCCACCATCTGTATCCATACACGGCTTGACGGATGCCCTCGCATTAAGCGCCGACACTACTTGAGATGAGTGTGTGCGCCTTTTACGTCTGCCAATCTGCAGCCCCTCTCTCGTGCCCCTGCCCCGCTAAGCAAATATTCACAGGCTCTGATGGCGGGCGCTCTTTTTCTTCTTCTTCTCCCTTAGATTAGCCGAGAGTCGTCTGCGGTTGATGATAATGAGACACTCTATTTCCCCCCACTCTGGCCGTTTGAGAGACAGTCAGACGGACGGATAATCTGGTTAGCGCTCGGGGCCTCATCCGCAGAGTCCCACCGTCGCTTTGACATTAGCGCTAAGACGTATTAGCACATTAGCGCGAATGGGCGATGATGTGTTTCTCAGTCTGTTAAGCGGAGTATTATAGCGGCTGTGTTATGGTTATGGGAATGGCTTTATGGAGTCGGTGACAAGTCCATTGATCTCCCGACGCACCTGCTAATGCCGACACTCCAGCAAACAGCTAAATAGTCTGAGATTTGTGAGGATGATGGAATTTGCAGAAGAAGAAGAAGACGTGCAGCGAGAGGAGGATGTTGATTAAAAAAAAGGAAAGCAGCGTCTGTCAAATCCAGGGGTTGGAGAAAGTTGATGAAAAGAAGGTTCCTGGTATCTGGAGGGATCGCAGCCCGAGCGTGGAGACTAAGTGAGGCAGGATTTAAGAGGGAAAGAATCTATTTTGATCCTAATTTAGCGGTCTGGATGTCCCTGGAAAGCAGCAGCCCAGCAGTCTAGTCATTACACGCCACAGGCCATAGACACAGATCTATAAATGTTTGGTATTAAACGGACCCATTGATGGTCTGCCCTCACTCCCTTTGCTCCCGTTAATGGAGCTTTTATGAATCTCAGGCCTCATTTGTCTCTCATGGTTAGGGGCTTTCTGCAGCCTGAATTGTGTAATGATGGCAAACCCAATTTGCTTTGTGCTACGTTAATCTCAACACGCCCCTTCTCTTCTCTTTCATGCTTCCCTAACCACATTCAGCTCATTCATCAATGATTCTATTATCACTCTGTTCTTCTGACTGTGTGTGTGTGTGTGTGTGTGTGTTGCAGGGGGGGGGATATATAAAATAAACCCAAATTACGCCACTCTACTCATAACAGACAAGTAAAGCAACAATGATGAAATTCTGTAGAAAGCCATTAACGACGGCGCCATTATCTCCTTTTTGTTCAACATAAACCAAAAACACTTCCTCCAACAATCGCTCTGTTTTTATTGAATGTGTTTAAAGAGAGGAGGAGAGCGTGGACGCCGCGGCAGAGCCTCTGTGAGCCGGTGGTTTTATAAGGAAAGGAGTGATTGAGGTTAAAGGACTCACATCAGTCTTTTTGGGGGAAAACAGAACAGACACACAGGATGGAGCGTACAAAGGAAACCACAGTTACTGCCTCGTCCCAACATGGAGAATGACAAATCAATGACCTTTCTGCAACAGACTGTGCATTATACAAACTTCTGTTCAGGCCTGGTTCTCTCTCTGTCTCTGTAGTGCACATGAGCAGAGACGAGAACGAGGATGCAATAAACTAGAGCTCTCAGAGGCGGCTTCTATCCACTCTCAGTTTTTAATTTTGTACTATTATAGATGACTGAGTGAGGTTTGAGTATTAGAGATGGGTAGAGGGATGCTGTGGTACTTCAAAGTACTCATTTGGTGTCCACTACTTGAGAAAATACTGATACCATGTCAATCAATCAATCAATCTTTATTTGTATAGCGCCAAATCACAACAAACGTTATCTCAAGACGCTTTTACAAACATAGGAGGTCTAGACCACTCTATGTCAAATTAGGAACAGAGACCCAACACCAAGACAGGGTAAGACTCAGTCTGACCCCACCTTCATCCATCATGAGCATTGCACATCACAGTATTTAGCTAGTTACAGTGGTGAGGAAAAACTTCCTTTAACAGGCAGAAACCTCCAGCAGGACCAGACTCATGTTAGACAGCCATCATGCCTCGACCGAGTTGGGTCTGGAAAGACAGATGAGGGGAGTAAGAGAGAGAGGTGATAGTGATGAGACGAGTCGTAGAAGCTGTTGCCGCTGGAGTCCAGCACGTCCGTATCAGCTGGAGGACGTCTACGGCAGCTCAGAGGAATCTACGAGACAAGGGAGCTCAGGGACTCCAGAAAGGTCTATGGTTAGTAACTTTAATGGGACAGGCAGAGTTAAAGTAAGTGATGAAGGGGGTTGGGGGGAAGGGGGTGAGCTAGGATCCCAGTGTGTCAGTGTGAGTACTTTTGCTAAATGTCTTTCCCCGCTCCTCTCCTGGTTCCTTTCAGTCTTTTTCAGTCACTACTGTGCAAAGAGCTCTGTGTTTTTTCACTTGTCCATGTTGCACGACTAAAGCGAAGGGGTCCATACTGCAAAATAAATGGACTCATATTGAGTCGGACTCCCCCCTTCCAACAAAAGTCTAATGGTTCTAAATATTATCTTTTATTCTTTTATTTATTGGAGGTATTTCAAGAGTGATTCTTCTTCCTCTTTCTCATTGGGAAAAGGATTGGAAAAAGTAAATATTAAATGGTAAATGGACTTGTACTTTTGACTCTTTTCTAGTCTTTCTGAACACTACTCTACTCTCACTATAGTAAGGTACCGCTGAGCAATGGCTGGAGCAATTGGGGGTTCAGTGTCTTGCCCAAGGACACTCCAGCATGTGACTGCTGGAGCTGAGATTGAACTGCCAACCTTCAGACTGATAGACGACCCACTCTACCCACTGAGCCACAGCCGCCCCTGTTGAAACATGCTGATATACTGTCTTACAGGGAGTCTTCTTTATATTTCCTTAAAGACATATTTTGGGGTTTTTGGCCTTTATTGGATAGGACAGCTGAAGAGAGACAGGAAACGCAGGTAGTAGAGCGAGGGGGAAGACATGCAGTAAATGGTCGACCAGCCAGGAGTCGAACCAGCGACCTCTGCAAACTATAGCCTCTTAACGTGGGGCGCTTAGACCGCTAGGCGGGAGTCTTATGGACAGCTGACCAGCAAGCAAGCTGACTGGTTGACTGACTAATACAGGGGTTCCTAAAGTGTGGGTCGGGACCCGCTGGGGGGTCGCCAGACACAAATGGGGGATCATGAGATGTCTTCCAGAATGTTTCTTTTTATTTAAGGCATTTAAAAATAGTACATTTTACACATTAAAATAAAATTAATTAATTAATTAATTAATTAATTATTAAAATAAAAAAATATCAACAAAACTAGAAGCTAACCTTGAAATAAATCCTTAAAAATATAAAGTGTAATGAGTTTTCTGCCTTTCTTTGTTTCCAGATGACTCCTAAGTTTAGAGTTAGTGAACAGTTAATTATCTAAAGCATCAGCAGCAGGTTCATTCATAAGAAGAAGAAGAAAGGTACTTTATTGATCCCCAGGGGGGAAATTCAATTTTTTCACTAATGCTATTTTGGACATGCTACACATACAGTTTTTTTGGTATATACATACAAATGCACACACATGCAGTGAACATGTCAGAGTGTGGATACTGCCGTCAACCAGCACTCCCAGGGCAGTTGGGGGTTCGGTGCCTTGCTCACCTTGGCAGTGCCCAGGCAGGTGAACCAGCACCTCTCCAGCCACCAGTCCACTTGCCAAACTTCATCCATGCTGGGACTCGAACCCACTTCGGTTCCCAAGCCAAGTCCCTTTGGACTGAGCTACTGCCACCCCCTAACACCCCAATAACACACAGGAAACACAGACACATGCTCATATAGGTAGGGTCATTTTCTGCAGACCAGCTAAATGAAGACACATTCAATCACTTTGAGGGACAGTGGGGGTCACGAGACTTTGGCACCTATATTTACCCCTGCACTAGCATAACTTGAAAGTAACTGAATGCTCTCATTAGCTGTGTTCTGATGTTAGCAGGGTTGTCTAAAACATCTTTGAATGTCATTTTTGGCGCCCCCTGTGGACAAAGACATTAAAAGTTTATCACCTAGTGTGATGTTTGCTTTTCAGAATGTAGAAATGAAGAGAGCATAGTCATTGTGTGCTGTTGATCATGTGGTTTGACACCTACCCCCTCACAGAAGTTACAGGCTTAAAATTCACTCTAAAAAAATGTGCAATTGTGTCCCTGTTCTTATTTGCCCTCTCAGTCTTCCATAAGAAGCAGCTCTCTCTTAGAAACATACACACAGCAGAAGTAAATAATGCTGTTTGGATGACGCATGGCGGCTATGGGTCTCGGCGTGTAGGCGTTTATTTGTACCAAATGTTTCTCCATGTATCATGAAAAGCAAAAGTTGGATCTGATAAGAGCTGGAATAAAAATCTAACCTTACAAGCTGCGTACTCTGAAAGGTTTCAGAATCAGCACTTCAGGGTAAAAAGGTTAAGGAATTAACATTTTGGCAAATAGCACTGAATCAGAGGCAGAGGGAGGGATGTGATGTTTAGAGGACACGCAGGCTTTGAAGGATGCAAAAGAGGACGTGATGAAAGAGACGGATCGATGTACTTTATTTGTATCTAACAGGAGAGAGGAGGAAATTCATCTCAGGCTAAGAGAGAGTGTTTGAATCAGTCATCGTGTAAATCAGGTGCTGTACTCAGTATCTTAGTTTTAATATCTGAGACTATCTTCATTTATAGAGCTGCTCCTAATAAGAGATGAGATGAAGATTGTCCTCCTCAGTCCTCCTCAGTCCCCCTCAGTCCCTGTGACTCAGGTGTCTCTGGTGTGATATGGCAAGAGGTCAGACAGAGAAGTGATGGCAGGGCGGAGAGACTTATGGAAGTGAGAGGATATCTGTCGTCCAAATGAAGCAGGACAGCCTGAACCTGTGAAGACCGCTCACCTCTCCGGGTGTTTCAATGATTACCCTTTAATCAGCCTTTACCTGGAAGAACGGCCAGAGAGTCCTTTAAAGCTTCATATTTACACTGAGCTGTCAAGACAAGAACAACGCCTCCATTGTGTCCTTGCACTTAACAACCTCATAATCTCTTTGTTTCCTTGGATACATTTATTTAAAGCTTGTCTTTTTGCAATCACAAATTAGCATCCCGATGTATCACAGGCGTACCTTGCAAAACAAGCAAACACTGAAGGTGTCTGAGGACTTGATTCAGTTTGCTGGTCTTACCTGATGCAGAGGGAGGTGATGAAGTCAGAAGGAGGCTTGGGATGTCAGTCAGGAGTGATGGATCGGTCCAGCAATACAGGACTCTTCTCCTCTGGAGGACAAGTTCATGAATCCTGTGAAACAACATGATGACACTGAGTTATTGTTTCAGGGATGGACCTTTCAAGGCAAAACACTATTCAATAATCACAAGCATCTATTGAACGATTATTTGTAATCATAAATGTAAATTGAAAAGTCAATCATACAATCACAGTGTCATTGATTTGGGTCTTTATGTCTGTTCTTGTTGGGTCCAGCTCTCTGCAGCAGGTTTGAAACCTCCTGTTGTGTTTGTGTGTCAGGCACGTTAAGAAGCACCGGGATGAGGTGCTGCAAGTACCGGGCACTGTCTCGACCTTTAGTCTGTGTTTCATGGCGTGTATGTTTACATTTTTTAACTAACTGGTGAAGAAGGCAAGCTCAGTCCTGGACCCTGTGGAGGTGGTGGCTGACAGGAGAATTATGGCCAAGCTGTCGTCTCTGATGGACATTTCTTTCCTTTATATATTCTTGTTAAATTCTTGTTCTGTACACCTTCTTGTTTGCTGATGTAACTCCATGAATTTCCTCATTGTGGGACAAATAAAGGAGTATCTTATCTTATCTTATTTTACAACAATGCTCAGCCTCTAAATCTCACACCGCTACACACGTATTTCCAGAGACTGTTGCTAATGTTTTCTTCTTCTTTTCCTATTTAATGCAGTTAGCATTCTTCTTTTTCTGTTACTTAATGCGGTTAGCAAACAGATTCAAAATGCTCTATCGCCACCGTCTGGCGGGAATACGGTATTACAACCAGGCACCGCTGAAAAGGAAGGAAATTGGACTTTCAAAATGAGAAAATATTCAAAGTAACTCTTCAATTTTTACTAAGATAACAAATATTTGAAAATCATTACCCGTCCCTACTACACACGTATTTCCAGCAACTGTCGCTAATGTTTTCTTCTTCTTTTCCTACTTAATGCAGTTAGCATTCTTCTTCTTCTGTTCCTTAATGCGGTTAGCAAACAGATTCAAGATGCTCTATCGCCACCGTCTGGTGGGAATACGGTATTACAACCAGGCACTGGGGAAAATTATGAAAATAGTACTTTTAGAATGAGAAAATATTCGAAGTAACTCTTTGATTTTTACCGAACAAATATTTGAATATTTGAAAATCATTGCCCGTCCCTACTACACACGTATTTCCAGCAACTGTCGCTCATGTTTTCTTCTTCTTTTCCTACTTAATGCAGTTAGCATTCATCTTCTTCTGTTCCTTAATGCGTTTAGCAAACAGCTTTAAGATGCTCTATCGCCACCGTCTGGTGGGAATACGGTATGACAACCAGGCACTGATGAAAAAGAAGGAAAAAGTACTTTTAGAATGAGAAAATATTCAAAGTAACTCTTTGATTTTTACAAAGTGAACGAATATTCGAAAATCATTGCCGGCCCTATTACACATGCATTTCCAGAGACTGTCGCTCATGTTTTCTTCTTCTTTTCCCATTTAATGCAGTTAGCATTCTTCTTCTTCTGTCACTTAATGCGGTTAGCAAACAGCTTTAAGACGCTCTATCGCCACCGTCTGGTGGGAATACGGTATTACAACCAGGCTTTGATGAAAAGGATGAAAATAGTACTTTCAAAATGAAACTCAGTTACAGCAGAAATTGTCAGATTTCCATTGATACCATATTTGTCTCATTCAGAATATTCAAAATGAATTCAGGAGAGTCTGGCACTCCCAAAAATGGTCTAGGCCTATAAGATGTTCAAAAATCTGGAGCATCTTATATTTAGTTCCCACTGTCGCCACCGTCTGGCGGGAGTACCGTATTACACCCAAGCAATTGAAAAAACTGTATTTTTAAAATAAGATAGTCACATTATGTCTCCAATATTTAATATGTGAAAGAATGATGACACCATGATGTGCTCAAGCTGTCTTTGAGGAGAAACCTAAGGTTTAAAAAATGTCTGATGTAAGTTGGTTAGCTTTAGTAGCTTGATGTGAGAGCTGGAAAGATGTCATCTTGTGTTATCAAATCATAAACCTCATCTCCAAACTGCATCGTTCAGTTTATTGTTTCCTGGTCTCATTATCCGTCACAGACTCAGTCCTGCTTCACTTCCAGCCATGTGCTGAGACTTGGCAGACAAAGTAAGAGTCAACCCAAGGTCTTCTAAACTGGTGATAAAAACTGTTGACTTTCTGGAGCAGCGCTGGGACACGCTCCCAATCAGAGGACTCGAATCAGGTCAACCCCAGTTCTGCATCAAGCTGCAGGAGCGCGAGCCAAAACGTCTTCACTTTCTCTCGTTCGTTAACCTCGTTAGGACGTTCGGGGGGGCTTCACTGGATCAGAATCATAAAAAGTACACAGTCATTCAGAGTTCACATGCAGAGTGAGAGCCACAAACGCGATTAGGACGGAATTAAAGTGCAAGCCGCTCGATCCGCAGCGCCACGGAGAAAAAGAGACAAAATGTGTCTGAGAGAATTAGATCTGCAAACGATAGAAAAGAGAAACAACTGAGAGAGGAGTACAGGGAGCGTAGGAGTTGGTGTGAAGAAGAGAGTTTCATCTGTGCTGCGAAAGATGGCAGAGAGAGAGAGAAGGGATGGCGGAAGAGAAAACAAGAGAGCGGAGGAAGAGGAGGAGGGGTGGACAGGGCGAAGGACGGAGGGCGTTCTGGGATATGTGAGGGAATGCCAACCGGACAGTTTTTGTTATTATACTCCAGGACTGCAGGCTGCCAGAACACCTCCCACACACACACACACACACACTGAGACACACAGATACACATCAGCAACACACACTGTCTCGTACCCGAGGCTCGTGTGTGTGTGTGTGTGTGTGTGTGAGGGAGAGAAATTGAAAAAGTGAGAAGAAGATGGGGAGGAAAGGGGGGGAGTGATGAAGACGAGGAGGCCAGATTGCAGGAGCAGCTTTTGGAGCATAACTCAATTCTGCAGGTTTATTGACGACACCGCACACTCCCGCACACTTTGTCTCCGTCTCATTCTCTCCGTCTCTGTTTGTCTTTCATTCTCTCACACTCACACACACACTCACACACACACACTCACACACACACTCACACACACACACACAGGAACAGACACGTTACGGACAGACACCTTGCAGTGTGGTTGTAAATGAAAAGGCAGGAAAAGTGAGACCGCCAGTGATTGATTATAGATGTTCAACAGAAGCGCTGGTGGATTTTAAGTCCCTCCATCCGAGCAGCAACAAAAGCACCAGAGTCAGATCTGAGATGAGTGCATGCATCCTTTCTTTCATGCATTCATTCATCCTCCTTTTTAAACTTAATTATACTTGAAGTTAAAACAGCAGATTTGAGCAGCAGACTCTCACACTGAGCCCCGTCCCAGTTTTGGCCGTATCTCGACAACAAGAGGTGCTAGAGACTAGGGACCAAGACCAGCGCGTCCGGTGGCCCCGGATTGGTGGGGGTGCCCCCCACTGGGAAGTCACTAGGACCTTTGGTTCTCAAGATATGACTAGAAACGTCTCGCGGCCCGTTAGGGTTGGGGTTAGGGGGTAATAGGCTTTTTGGGTATAGCTCTCAGAGGCAACCTCATAGAGAGATGGCTGGTAGCTCGTTAGAAGCGACTCCTCAAGCCGGTTTGGGTGACCTAGGATCCACCTGTGTGGTTCATTGGGAAGTCAGTGAAAATGGGCCAAAACAAAAAAAAGCCCCTTCCCGGTTTTGGCTTTTTCTCTTTGACAAGAGGTCCTAGAGACTAGGGACCAAGATCAGAGCGTCTGGCGGCCCTGGATTAGTGGGGGTTCACCTTACTGGCAAGTCCCTAGCACCTTTGGTTCCCAAGATATGAGCCGAAACGTCTCGCTGCCCATTAGTTTTAGGGTTAGGATTAGGGTTAGTGGGTAATAACCACCTCAGGAAGGGGCTTTTTGGGAATAACTCTCAGAGGCAACCTCATAGAGAGATGGCTACTGGCTCATGAGAAGCATCATACTGAGCCGGTTTGGGTGACCTGGGAACCACCTGTGTGGGTCATTGGGAAGTCAGTGAAAATGGGCAAAAACCAAAAAAAAAAACCTTCCCGGTTTTGGCTGTATCTGGGCAACGGAAGGTCCTAGAGACCAGGGACCAAGGCCAGTGTGTTCGGCAGCCCCAGATTAGTTGGGGCAATTTAAACTGGCAAGTCCCTAGGATCTTTGGTTCCCAAGATATGATCCAAAAGGTATCGCGGCCTAGTTGGGGTTAGTGTTAGGGTTAGGGGGTTATAATCACCTCAGGAAGGGGCTTTTGGGAATAACTCTTAGAGGCAACCTTGTAGAGAGATGGCTGCTGGTGTCTCCCCGAGCCGGTTCAGGTGACTTGGGAACCACCTGTGTGGGTCATTGGGAAAGTCAGTGAAAATGGCCAAAAACCAAAAAAGGCCCTTCCCGGTTTTGGCTTTTTCTCTTTGACAAGAGGTCCTAGAGACTAGGGACCAAGATCAGAGCGTTCGGCGGCCCTGGATTAGTGGGGGTTCACCTTACTGGCAAGTCCCTAGCACCTTTGGTTCCCAAGATATGAGCTGAAACGTCTCACTGCCTATTAGTTTTAGGGTTAGGGTTAGGGTTAGTGGGTAATAACCACCTCAGGAAGGGGCTTTTTGGGAATAACTCTCAGAGGCAACCTCATAGAGAGATGGCTACTGGCTCATGAGAAGCATCATACTGAGCCGGTTTGGGTGACCTGGGAACCACCTGTGTGGGTCATTGGGAAGTAAGTGAAAATGGGCAAAAAAAAACAAAAAAAAACCTTCCCGGTTTTGGCTGTATCTGGGCAACGGAAGGTCCTAGAGACCAGCGACCAAGGCCAGTGTGTTTGGCAGCCCCAGATTAGTGGGGGCACTTAAAACTGGCAAGTCCCTAGGATCTTTGGTTCCCAAGATATGATCCAAAAGGTATCGCGGCCTAGTTGGGGTTAGTGTTTGGGTTAGGGGGTTATAATCACCTCAGCAAGGGGCTTTTGGGAATAACTCTTAGAGGCAACCTTGTAGAGAGATGGCTGCTGGCTCACTAGAAGTGTCTCCCCGAGCCGGTTCGGGTGACTTGGGAACCACCTGTGTGGGTCATGGGAAAGTCAGTGAAAATGGCCAAAAACCAAAAAAGGCCCTTCCCGGTTTTGGCTGTATCTGGGCAACGGGAGATCCTAGAGACAAAAGACAAAGACCAGAATGTCAGGCAGCCCTGGATTAGTGGGGGCGCCTAAAACTGGCAAGTCCCTAGGACCTTTGGTTCCTGAGATATGAGCTGAAATGTCCTGGGAGGTTGGACAGAAAGCTGGGGGTCAAGTCTGTCATGTAAGCTGCATGTAGGAGGATGTTTCAGACCATTTGCAGTCACATGAATACCCCTTTGGGGAACAAATTTCCGACAGCCATACATTTTTGAGTCTCTGTGTTAGCTGTGTTCCACCTTCTGTAGTATCGACACTATATCATCTGGCTCGGAGGTTTTGTACAGTTTTGCACGAGGCTGGAGGAAGTTGTAGACGTGTTTCACCGGAGCACAGGTCTATTGATTACACAGATGGAGAATGTGAGAGTAAACTAAGTTATGGAAGTTCCTGCCCTCAAGTTTCTAAAAGTTGAAATTATTGGATTAAGCTGCAGCTGACTTGAATTCAAGCTGACCACAGCTGCTGTTGGATAAAGTTTCCCCAGCCTACAGGTGTTTGTGTGCAGAGTTCTATAGGAAACCAATAATGTGCAATAACCTGACCTGTTCCATCAACATCCAGGACTCATAAACTCTAAAAACTTTAAATGATATGTTGCAAATAAAGAGGAGACATATCTCATTTCTGTTCATCCATGTTGTTTTTTCTGGTCCTCTGAAAACCTCTGACCTGTTGACTCCAGGCCTGATCCGGAGGACTTCGACATGCCGGATCAGAGCCGCAGCCGGAACGCAATGGAGCGGATCCAGTGGAAGTTAACACATTGACAAGAATAGAAACCAGTTTCAGATCCTGTGTTATGACGGATCACAGATCTGGTGGAACTTGCCCAAAACGCAGTATTCACATGGCTCACATAAGACCACTCTTCCCCTCACCCTTCACACCTGGGCGGTGTCGTGCAGCTGCTGTGAGGAAATAACAAGCCATAATATTCAAACAGAGAAGACAACCCGGGGAGAGATGGACATCTGGACTCAAACCGGGGAGAGGGAGAAGCAGCAGCTGAAGGAAGAAGAGGAGGAGGAGGAGGTGGTGGGAAAGAGCGAGAGAGGACATGAACATCTGGCTGTGACACAGCCCTCGAGGGCGTCATGCAATGAGCCAGTTGTAAAGTGAGTCCAGAGACGCTCACTGAATCCAGATATTATCCTACAAGCAACTGACCGAAGCTGTCACCAAGTTCAGGACGAGTGTAGAAAGATTTCCCAGCACTGGTTGTGTTGATTAGCAAGGATGATGTCATTGTCAGAGCATTCAGAGGCGCTCCACAGTCTGCAACATTCATCCCAAACTAAAATGTGAACATGCAACAAACTGATAGCTTTCATATTTTGGAGCAGTGTGCAGATCAAAGTGAAATTTTCACGTGTTGGGCTTTTGTAGAAATTCAAGCCAGAAAGCAAAGCTCTCAATTTACCGGTCAATCCACGTTCCAACCCTCACCTATGGTCATGAGCTGTGGGTAGTCAATCAATCAATCAATCAATCAATCAATCAATCAATCAATCAATCAATCAATCAATCAATCAACCTTTATTTATATAGCGCCAAATCACAACAAACGTTATCTCAAGACGCTTTAACAAACAGAGCAGGTCTAGACCGACTCATGTCAAATTATGAACAGAGACCCAACACCAAGACAGGATCAGACTCAGTCTGACCCCACCTTAATCCACCATGAGCATTACACCTCGCAGTATTTAGCTAGTTACAGTGGAGAGGAAAAACTTCCTTTAACAGGCAGAAACCTCCAGCAGGACCAGACTCATGTTAGACACACATCTGCTGAGACCGAGTTGGGTCTTGAAAGAGGGATAGAGGAGAATAAGAGAGAAAGGTGATAGTGATGAGACGAGTAGTAAAAGCTGTTGCCGCTGGAGTCCAGAACGTCCGCAGCAGGAGGATGCCTAAGGCAGCTCAGAGGGACCTATGAGACAAGGGAGCTCAGGGATTCCAGAAAGGTCTATGGTTAGTAACTTTCAATGGGACAGGAAGAGTTAAAGTAAGTGATGAAGGGGTTGGGAATACAAGTGGCCGAAATGAGCTTTCTCTGCAGGGTGTCTGGGCTCAGATCTCTAGAGATAGGTTCAGACATCCAGGAGAGGCTCAAAGTAGAGCTGCTGCTCCTTCTGGATCCAGAGGAGCCAGATGAGGTGATTCAGGCATGTCCGTCTGGGAGGAAGCCACAGGGAAGGCCCAGGACACACTGCAGAGATTATATCTCTCAGCTGGCCTGGGAATGCCTTGGTATCCTCCTAGAAGAGCTGGTGGAAGTGACCGGGGAGAGGAGTGTCTGGGCTTCCCTGCTGAGACTGCTGCCCCCTCAACCCGGACCTGGATAAGCGGAGGAAGATGGAGGGATGGATGGATGGAACTTTACTTCTGATAGTTACTTGAAACATTGCTAAACCAGAGAGTCCACTGGGCCGAGCATGAACCACTGCTTTCTTCTTATGTAACAGAGGAAACTTCTCTTTGTTGCGTTAGAGGAAAAGGTCATTGCACTGACAAACCACATTAGAATTCATCCTCTTTAGACCTTTAATACCGGAGTTCCTCCAATCGTTCCTTCGCATGCACAGGTCACCTTTCCTCAAATAGCAACGTAGCCAAAGTCATCAGATCGGCTTACTAAGAAGTCTGGACGTTGTGGATCAAGAGCTAAATGCACTGCAAGGAAACACCTGCAGATCAACTACATTCATCCTTCCTTGAAGGTTAATATTGCACAATATTTCTGTCTGATACCAAGAGGGGGAACAAAAGAATATCTGGGAACCGCCTATACTTCTCCACTTGTCAGGTCTGGAAGTCCTGAGGCTGGATGTCAGACGTTGAATCTTTAGAAATGAAACACGCCGTGCATCCTGAGGTCAGTGACATCAGCTCTCTCCAGAAGCAGGATGTTACTGTGGACGCTGATTGGGGTCAAAGAGTCAAGACCATATCTGTTCAGACTCTCACAATGACACAGACATGTTGTCTAAACTTGCTGCATCAGAGGTTTTGCAGAGCACTGCAGGAGGATGACGGAGCATGACGGAGAGGGAACGGAGTGTTTGAAACCCTGAATGACCTCCTCTGCCTCGGCGAGTCCTCAGCGAGCAGCGCTGGAAATCATCACACTCTTTTTTCTCCATGACTTTGCAGGATTCCAGTCCTCTTAGGAGAAGCATGTGGAGCCAAACTCTACAGCTGAACAGTTATTATTCAAACATAAAGGGAAAGGACCAGAGGCAAAGTACATTGTAGATGAATTATATTTAATTAAATTAAACGGTGGCCCAGTACAGAGACCGTACTCCAGAGTGCAAAAACACTAAAATAACTCAGAGTTCTGAGGAGAACCCCCTCGCTTTGTCGCTCCGTCAGACTCATTAAAATAATGAAAAAGTTCACTGTTTGTTCGAGTCACTGAGGGTAACTGTTTCAGAACAAATGAAGCGAGCAGCCAGTGACAGAAAAACAAATATGGAGAAGATCCAGAGCAGACAAACCCGGGAGGTTCGTCTGAGGAGGCTGAGAGAGAGACGGGTGTTGGTGGGGCGAAGGACTGTAACTGAAACTTTTCAGCCTGTGACCCCCCAAAATAAAGGTGCCAAAGACTCGTGACCCCCCACTGTCCCTCAAAGTGATTTAATGTGGCTTCATTTAGCTGGTCTGCAGAAAATGACCCTACCTATATGAGCATGTGTCTGTGTTTCCTGTGAATTATGAATGAACCTGCTGCTACTGATGCTTTAGATCATTCACTGCTCACTAACCCTAAACTTAGGAGTCATCTGGCAACAAAGAAAGGCAGAAAACTCATTACATTTATATTTTCAAAGATTTATTTCAAGTTTAGCTACCATTTTTTTAAATCTTATTTACTATAATGGGGAAAATGTACTATTTTTAGATGACTTAAAAAAAAATATATATTCTGGAAGACATCTTACGACCCCCCATTTGCGTCTTGCGACCCCCCAGGGAGGCCCAACCCACACTTTGGGTACCCCTGGTTTAAAGGTGACATATCACGCTTTTTTCATCAACATATATTGGTCTAAGAGGTCCCCAAAACATGTCTTTAAAGTTTATGCTCAAAAAAACACTTTGAAATCAGATTTTGGTCTGCCTGAAAAACCCTCTTCTTCAGCCCTGCTCAGAACACTCTGTTTTCTCTCTGACCACGCCCCCTCAGGAAGTGGATGTGCCTCGGCTCTCCAGCACGTTGATCTAATGTTTACATGTTGGCTGAATACACACGGCTGCTCACAGACCCGCGTTACTTCAACCCTCTGAATCTGATCCTGATGGAGAGGCGCCTGTAGCAGGACCTTTCTGAACCATTGGTCACAGATTTAGTGTTTCTTGTTGTTTTATTTATCAGTATGTCGACGTGTGTCTTGGTACACAGCTACGAACATGTAGCTATGTGGCTATGCTAACTAGCGCTAGCACTTATCCATGATAAATAAAAATCATCCACTAGATCTTCAAATCTGCAGACGTGGGGAGTCAAAGCGACCTTTGTGTTTATTAAGACAGCCTACAACTAGCATGCCTCCCTCCTAAGCTCCTTGTTAGCACACATTTGTGCAGGTAATGAAAAACGGAGGAGGGGTTGAGTTGTATTTTATACAGTCTATGGGCTGAACAAGCTCTGAGCTCTGACTTCCTGTTACAGACCGGATATTGTTGTTACGTAACAGAAACACTGAAGTCTGAAACGGCTGGTTTCACACACATTTACAGAAAGGTGGAGAAATCAGAACAGGGGCAGGATGGATTATTTTCATTCTCGGGGGGTTTGTAGACAGGGACACAGATTTCAGGGAAAGAACCATTAAAAATTCAATTTTGCATGATATGTCACCTTTAAAGTGTTCACTCTGACACTGATAGTCAAATGTTGAGCACCCCTCTCAGGGTTCCCACTCTTTTCCAGAGATCATTTTCCAGGACATTTTCAGTGATGATCAAGCTGGTATGACAGTCTAAATGTAGTTCCTAATTTAGTTCCTAAATAGTCTAATATGTTCCTCTCAGTGGAAGTCTACATTGAAGACATGCAGTCTATGGCTATCCATGAAATCATCTCTTACATACTTAAAAATGATGGCAAATTGATTATAAAATAATGCAACCACAGATGTACAGCACTTCACTTCATTAGTGCAACCAGGCAACAGTGATGGGCAACTCTCATCTCAGCTTTCTCTTTTCTCAAAACAAATAAAATTAGCTAAGAAAAAAACAAAAGAGCCAACAAAGGAATCTGGAAGCTGCCTTAGTGAAATAAATTAATAATAATAATAATAATAATAATCAGAGGATCAGAGCATAAATTGACCTAAATAGATCTGAATGACAAACATGGCCACAAATGTTGAATGAGGATGTGTTTTTTTAACCTTGTTAGATCGCACACAGTCATGTTGGAATAATTTTCCAGGACATTTTACTTTTTCTCCCATTTTCCAGGTGTTTTCCAGGACTGGAAAACTAGTCAACTGATTTCCAGGTTTTCCAGTTTTTCCAGGATGCGTGGGAACCCTGCCCTCTAGCATCAGGTTTGCACATGTTACGATAAATATGCAATATCTGGTTAGGCTTGCAAGATAAAGCATGAGAGGAGCGTGTAGAGAGAATGCAGATCATGTGATCATGCTGCTGCCTATCACTCAATCAGTTCTGTCTGATGCTTCCTTGCACCTTGTTCCTTCTTTGATCTTTACCGCCTTCTTCCCCCTGGAACAACATCGCCCCACTTCGCCCACTACTCTCCTCCCCTGCAGCTGAAACCCTGATTCATGCTTTCCCCACCTCCAGAATCGACTACTGTAACAGCATCCTCAAAGCCCTCAATAAACTCCAGTGCATCCAGAACCGCTGTCCTCCAAAACCTCCACTAGCTTCCTGTCCCCCAATGCATTCACTACAAAGCCCTCCATCACCTGGCCCCCCTTCTATCTCACTGACCTGCTTCACCCTCACAACCCCTCCTGTGCTCTCCGCTCCTCCAATGAAAACCTCCTCTCCCCACCCTGTAGGACCAAGCACCGAACCTGGGGCCACAGGGCTTACTCCATTGCTGAACCCTGCCCTCTGGAAGTCCCTCCCCAAACACATACGCAACTCCACCATCCTACAAACATTCAAATCCCAGCTAGCTAACCAGCTATGACAAGTGTTCTCCTTTTAAAACATTACACTGCAGCACACATCCATACAGGCATCAATTAAAGTCGTGCATTTGTTCCTGACGCTCCTCCCTTTCCATCAAACTCTAATAATAAAACATTTCTGCCTTGCACACACGCTCACTAAATGAGACAGACTAGCACAATGTGTGACTTGCCCTTTGACTGTGCCATGCACCAGCAGTTGATAAAAATAACTAACATCATGTCAAAGTCTGCCTCCATTTGCCTCAAACCCTGTTCTTGTTTTCCAGCAGAGAAGAAAGCGTGCATCTGAAAGCCTCGGCAGTCTATTTGGCTTTCCTTTGGTGTCGACGCGACACGCGGCTGCTGTGTCAGATAAATGGACGGGATTGTGCAGCAGCCTGCAGATTTGGCAGAGAATATCTCAGGGCTTTAAATAAAAAAATAACTGAAGAAGTATAGGTTGAATTTAGTGCTGCTGTGAGTCTGCAGAGGCCGGGGAGGAATGAGGAGAATGTGGCCCTGGGGGGGAGGTAAGTGAGCGATATACTGTGGCTCCCCTGAGCCTGCTGTTAGAGCCACAACCTTTACACCGCTCTCCCCTGGGACCGGTCAGGAGCTGCTCCGCATCAATATTTAACACACTGCACCCCGGCTGGACTTATGGCCGCTTCACGGGAGACATGCATGCACAAAAGCACACAGACACACCGGCAGTGATCACACCGTAGCGCTGCAGAAAGGTCAGAGAGACTCTTTTTTAACCAAGTTTACTTTGACTTGATCTGCAAAGTTATCGTTTTCCTTACAGAAGAACAGATCACTCTTTGGTATCCTGATTTATTAGTGAATACTGATCAATTCTCATTTATAATTATACTTTTTAATGAAGAAAAATCAATGATTTCAATGATTTGTGCAATATTAGTTTTGTAAATTTAACTTAACATGCTGTTTGTGCCTTTCATTAAGCCGCCGCAGTGTCTTCCTGCTTCCCGTGGCGGCCATGATGGAAAATAACGACACCACTGCACTTCTAAATGACCAGTTGAATCCCAGACAGTTCCAGTTCGATGAATCAAAAGCAACGTTTAATTAATGTTAAAAAGGGAAATGCATTGAAGGGATCCAGACTCATTGACTGAGGTGAATTGGTTTGGCGATGCAGACAGGCTGCAGCAACAAGATCCAAACCAGATGACAAGGTGGTAGACCAGTAAGCCCCATGTCCTATGTTAAAACTACAGTTTATATCAGAGGAGTCTGAGTGGCTTTAAATAAATAAGTAAAAAGTAAACTTAAGATTTACATTTTTAATCTGGATTTTATTTTGGAGTAATTTATTTCAGCATTGGACTGGATTATGACCATTTTTACCATTAGTACCATTGTTTTAGCATCATTTTTTAATCTGTTGTATCTGATTTAATTTGATTTAGTTTTATTTAATTTTTCTCATATTTATCTGATTTTATTATATTGATTTTAATTGTAATGGTTTAATTATATTTTTAAATTCGATCTTATTGATTTATTGTAATATTGTATTTAATTTTCTTGGTATTTATCTGATTTATTTTAATTGGTTTTATTGTAAGGATTTTATTTAATTGTTAAGGTATTTAACTGATTTTATCTCATTGATTTATTGTTGTATTTTATTTAAATTTGTAACTGATTTATTTTAATTGATTTTATTTCAATGATTTTTTGTATTTATCTAATTTTAGTTAATATATTTTATTGTAATGCTTTTCTTATTTTTCTGGTATTTATCTAATTTGATCAGATTGATGTAATGTTATATTTTATTTAACTTTCTTTGTGTTGATCTGATTTATTTTAATTCATCTTATTCTAATGATTGGATTAGATTTTTCTTGTATTCATCAGATTCTATTAAATAGACTAATATTGTAATTTATTTTATTTTTCTGCTATTTATCTGGTTTATTTTATTGTGTTTTTATTTTAAGTATTTCAAATTACTTTCCTCTATCTTGTTTTGCATGCTTGAAAGTATGAAAGGTGCTATATATTTAAAAATGAGTTAAAAATACATTCTGCTGAAGCGAGCATTTTAGCAACTCTTAATTGATAATTGTTTGTTCACCAGTCTGGGTCGTTACTTGATTGAAATCAAGAGAACTTGTTTGGATCACAATCTGCAAAAATAAGACTTCAATCCAGATTTTACAAACTCAGCGGACAATGAAGTTAAAAAAAAGATGAGTTCCTTTGAAAGTTGTCACAAACTTAATATTCTGACAGCTCCCTTTAAAATAACAACACTTTCTTTCCCCCTGATGACTTCATTGATGTCGAGGTATTTTTGTTCACTGTCTCTTCTTCCCAAAGTAAAAATAGTTCAGTAAAGTCCTGTCACCCAATTCTTTGTGATGCTAAATTTCTCTGACTCCCATCTCTGCTTGAAATCTGCACTCAGCCATGGAGCGCTTCCGCCTGTCCCATCAAAGCAGCATCACACTCAGCTGCACATTTAGCGTCCTGTTGGACTGTTTGCTCAGTCGAGGCGGGGGGGGGGGGACTTCGAAGGCTTTCTTCTGAGTTAATGGGCCCAGTTAAGGAAAAAGCGGCGCTGGCTGTTTTTAGAAGCTGTCCAGAAAGCGATGCTGACAGGAGCCTTGTTTTACCTCATTTCATCTCATTTGGAACTCATGTCCTCATTATGTCAGCGCTTCGATGGAGCTGTAAATAAAAGGTGGAGGAACAGACAACCAGAGACAGAGGTAAAAAAGACGAGCAATAAAGACCAACGCGTCCCGTGGCTTTCAAAATACAAAGGCTTCAATCAGGATATGAGCTCTAATTTGCCAGGACCTGTCGAGCTGGTGCAATCGCTCTAAATTGCAAATGCACACACACGCTCACACGCTCCATCTATAAAAATACACTCACTCAGATGCACACACTCTGAGCCAAGAACACAAGCACCCCAGGGTGCTGCTGTATGTTCAATTATATATTTATATAAAAGTGTTTTGTTGTGTTCGGCGGCCTCGTTCTCGTGCCACGGCTTCCTTGTTTCGAATCTCTCCGTGTGTGAACGTGTGTGTGTGTGTGTCTTCTAGCCATTCTGATTTTTCAGTGTTTTCATTGCCTCCACTAAGCCCCAGCAGATGTTTCTCTGCTTTTCTAAAGACCGTCTCTGCAGCCTGGGCGGAATATCAGAATACCTCTTCCTAATCCACTTTACCCACTAATCCCTGCTCCGTAGACCTGTTGGCTTGCTTTTTATACAACACTAGTTCTTTCTCTCTCTCTCTCTCTCGCCCGCCATTCACTGGGGGTCTTAGTGAGATCACTATCGAGGAAAACCAGAAGAATTAGTCTGCGTCAACGGACCAGGGGAGGGATCTGGCTGCCGCTTGATTTACTGATATTCAGAGGAAGTGGAATTGATCGGCTGCAGCGGGGGCCCCGGACGCTGTCTGCAGCAGCTTTGCGGGGAAGTGAGTTAAGGTTTCCCCCCCGTTCCTCTATTGGCGACGGGGAAGGGATTTAGCTGCCTGACAAAAAGGAGAGCAGGATGTGATATGTCATCTGCTGCTGTGGGATACGAGTGGATATTCACAGACGCAGCGTAAATAAAAGGACGACAGGAACAGTTAATGCAGGAGACGGCATCCAACAACCTGGAGTGAATGACTGGAGGGTGAGATTTGATTCAGGCGACTGGCAAGGGGGGACATCCACAGGGGGGAGAGGGACAGAATTAGGCTAACTGGTGTGTTTCAATCCCTCTACTATCAGTTCTCCCACTCAAGGAGGCCCGAGAGTCTGAAGGCTGATTCAGTCACTATCCCCTTCCTTTCCTTCACTGCTGCTGAAACCCTCATCCACGCCTTCATCACCTCAAGACTTGACTACTGCAATAGCATCCTCCACGGTTCACCCAACACCCTCCTCGACAAATTACAATACACACAAAATTCAGCTGCACGCCTCCTCACTCACACCCGCTCCAGAGACACACAACCTCCATTGGCTTCCCATCACCTCCAGAATGCAGTACAAGATCCTCCTCATCACCTATAAAGCCCTCCATAACCTAGCTCCCTTCTACCTCACCGACCTTCTGCAGCCATACAATCCCTCCACCAACGCCAGCCTCCTCACCCCTCTCACCAAACCCAAGCACTGAACCTGGGGGGGACAGGGCCTTCTCTGTCGCTGCCCCCACCCTCTGGAACTCTCTCCCCCAACACCTCAGATTCTCTACCTCACTCACCACATTCAAATCCAGACTCAAACCCACCTTTACAAAGGCTTTTAACCTATAAATGTTGATTTTTGTGTGTTAATAAAATGTATTATTATTATTATTATTATTACTATGTGTTGAAGATTAGCCGATCTTACACGTCCAGCTGAGGGATCAGTCAGCGGGTGTGCAACTCCACCCAGTTTTGAATCAATTCTCCATCTGACATCTGATTATTTTGATGCATTTCACAAGCTTGTATCATCCCATGGAACCATGCAGAGGAGAGCAACTCCAACTAACCTGCATTCACACACATGCATGAGTGTCCTTCACCAACAGACCTTCACTCACATATAAAACCACAGGAAAGCCACAACTACAGTCGTTCCCAGAAGACAGAAAGAGTCATTGTTTTGCAGCTTCCATGCAATGCATTAGTCACTATGTATCCTTGAAACCACCGCCGATCATTAAGGCAACAAACAAGCCCTCTCTGAACTCTACCTCTTCTCCTTTTTTAATCTTAAGTTGCAACACTGAGCACTGAAACAAAGAAACCTTGGCTGAGATATCTACCATCAGATACCTGGATATCCTCTGGCTATGCAGCAGTTCTTGTTGCATCCCTTGGTGCATGGTTGGAAATTATTTTGGCACTTAACTTTGCTGTTTCTAAGATATTGAAGCGGTTCTTGAGTAGATGCAGTTGGTTTCATGTGGGGCTCCCAACCAGGGGTGTGTTGGGACTTTTTGGACTGGGTTGGCCCAACTGGAGCTCTGACAAAAGCAGGGGTGGCCAGGCTATGTGTTTACTATTGTACCTAAGTATCATACAGTTGTCATATTCCACTGTAAAAGGACTCTCCATTATCCTTTGGCTTGGACCAGCTCTTAGTTATGCTGCTATAGGCTTAGACTGACACACTGGGATCCTGTCTTTCCCTCTCTCTCCTCTCTCTGCCTGTCTCTCACTTTAACTCTTCCTGTCCCATTAAAGTTACTAACCATAGACCTTTCTGGAGTCCCTGAGTTAAAGTAGAAGGAGGTCAAGTGTCTAGTTGCTTTAGTCATCGTCTTGTTTTTTAATAAAGCAGCATGAAAATTGCAAAGTGTGACTATTTGGATGGAGGGATCATCTTTTCTTTGTTTCATCTATCAAGCCGATTAACGATGTGCAATTATTTAAAACATCTAAAAAGGACAGGGCGCCTTTAGCCTAGTGGTCTAAGCGTGCACCCCATATACAGAGGCCCTCGCTGCAGAGGTCACAGGTTCGATTCCAGCCTCAAGCATTTACTGCATATCCTCTCCCTCTGTCTACTCTCCACATTTCCTGTCTCTCTTCAGCTGTCCTGTCCATTAAAGCTGGGGTTGGTGTTCAGATTTAGATCCACTTTTTGTTATACTGGTTAAAATGATCTTTATGTCCTGATGGTAATCAATACATGATGTGTTCTTAAAAAAGAGCAAAGAAGAGCTGTTATCTACAGCCGGAGTAAACCTGGGAAAACACCAACCAATCACCGTTTTTGGGTGCCAAAATTTTAAACCATTCAAATCCCGTCCTGCTGTTCTGCCCGCCTCCTGCAGAGCGTACATTTCCCCGGCGTTCACTCCCCGTCTCCTGCCTCTGCTTCCCCTGACTCTACTTCCTGCCCCTCTCTCTCCACCTCGGGCCTGTCCCTTCTGACCCGATGAGGGTCTTTGCTCAGGACTGTAGTCCGGATCAGAGTCTAAAAAGCTCTCACCACGGGGGCTCTGACAAGCAGAAGAATGAATGACATTCAGTAAGTCCTACAGAAATGTAGATGTCCTGTAGCGTCCGTCCGGACTCTGTAGGGATTGATCTTTAATAACCGGTCACTGTCGGCCGTTACCACGCCAACCAACAAAGCAACAATCAATGTTTGAATGAATGAAGAACTTCTCCTCTTGTCTCTCCTCTCTCCCGCTCACACACTCTACAACTCTCCTGATGCCTTCACTGACCGTCAACACTGTAGGAATTAAGAACATCTACACTGAACAGGTTTAACAAACAGTAGAGCTGTTACAGTGTTATATATGTGTTATAACTTTTCTCCTGATATCGTGTCACCAGTACAACTGGATAATGCTAGCATGACAGTTGTGAGTGCTAACAGCAGCCATGTTTGTTTGTGTTTTTAACTTTCACTATGAGAATGTTTTGGTGAGGACCGGTTTTGAATCAGTCACCATATGGTCGAGAATCAGCGGCGCTCGTGCATGTGAGCGGGGGGGGCGTGGTTTTGGAGGAGCTCTGAGGGAGGAGGGGAGGGGTTAGACGGAGTCATGAGGAAATGCTACATTCAAATTCATGCTAGTTTTCCGAGACTACCAACCCCAGCTTTAAAGGTGAAAATGTCCCCCCCAAAAATAGAACTTTAAAACATCTTAAAGGGCACATGTTTGATTCTGGGACTAGCTTTGTGTTCATGTTCTTGTGGGATCTCAAAGCAGACGTCAGAAAGTGTTTACATCATAAAAACTCACAATAAAAAAACAGAGCATGGGGGAGGGGTATAAAGAGCTCACTGTCCATTTTTAAAACTCACCTTAAAACCCATTTTTATTCCTTGGCTTTCAACCCTGCATGAGACTCTGCTCCTGTATTAGTGTTTTATGGCTTGTTTTTATTTATTGTTTTATTGTTTTTATTGTTTTATTATCCTGTGTTTTAATTGTTTTTATGCCTGCGTTGTTTGTCTATTTATGTACAGCACTTTGTTCCGGCTGTGGTCGTTTCAAAGTGCTTTATAAATAAAGTTGAGTTGAGCTAGCAAGAGAAGTTAAGAGGGACAGCTGAATAAAAGAGTAGAAGAGAAACTAATAAAAGCAGTTCAAACAATAAAATATTAAAAATGAGTACAACAAATAAAAACAATGAGTGAATAAAAGAACCAATTAATAAAAGTGGATTATAAATAAATGTAGCATCTTGATTAAAACAATATTACAAGAAGGCTGTGATTTAAAAGAAGATGCTGATGCAGCTTAAATTGAAAAAAGAAGGGGAATATAAACCTACTTTTATTCAGCCATTTTTTGAATTCTAATCTGATCAGAAGAGGTCATGCAAACCCAACAAGTACCCCAGAGTCCTGCAGACCTGGAGGCAGATAGAGGCTGAGATCCATCCGAACATCTTCAGGACTTTAACATCTTAAAACTTTGGCATCTTCCAAAACTTTTCAGATTGGGAAATCAAAACAAACTGTCCTTAGTGATGAGATTTTCAACTTCATCACGTCCTGAAACTAATGTGTTTTTTTCCCCTCCTCACCTTGTCTCCAAGCAACTAAGAATTTGTCATCTGTGTCAAACTCAGTTAGACGTTTCAGGAAGTGTTGTGGGCAGCCGGAATGACATCTCTTAAGAAGAGAGTGTTTGATCTCACAGCTTCTCATTAGTGATCAAAAACCTAGACAGGAACTATTTCACAGACTCCAACCCCAGCTGACACCCGGTCTCTTCGGCAATGTGCCTAATTTCTCATTTAGCTTTATGAAGCCTCCGGAGTTTCACCTGACAAACATAGAGCTTCTCAGGCGGACGTCCTGAAGGAGGAGAGCTCTGAAGATAACTCAAGGTGCTACACCTGTTTCTTTTTATCCACTGTTGGGGCTCAAACCAGGTGACGTCTCTCATCCTGGGAACCTGTTTCACATCCTGCGCTCCTCCTCTGAAGGCTTTAAGGAATGACACCCAGAGGACGGGTCTCACAGCTGTGACAGATTTCAAGTAGGAGGCACTGAACCTGACATTTGGTGTGATTCACACCCGATGACTTAATATCAAATTGACCAAATTGTAATACCGGCTTTCATCAGCGGGACTGAAACGTCCTCAGAAATCTCTAGAGGAAGATAACTACCTGGAAGGACTTTTTTAACAACTTACTGATTTACTGACACGTCTATCAGGGGGATGGAATTTAGTTTGCTTTCAGGAGATGCTTCTCAGTGAAAGGCAGAGAGAGAGAGACCACGCCTCTGCAATTTCTGCCATGTCAGGGGTGACTGGAAAAGTGCAGGGCTGAAGAAGAGGAGCCGGCGGAGGTGAGAGTATGAGGGTAATTTTGGATGAAATCAGGAGAAATGTCTGGCTGAAAATCGTGACTAATACAGCTTTAACAGAGAAATGACAAAAATGGAGCTGAACTCCTCTGAGACGTCACGAAGCACCATTTAATATCTGTCACTATAATGTCCTGAAAATCAAGACTAACCATCTTTATAAGGAATAATTTAAAATACTTAAAAATAGCTTTGTAAGGTTCTCAAAGACGCTTTACATGAAGTGCGAAAAATTTAATTAAATTAAATAGTTAAATTAAATTTTAAAAAAATCTAATGAAATTAAATTAAAACCAAATTAAATAAATTGAATTAAAACAAAATTAAATTAATTAAATTAAAACAAAATTAAATTAGTTAAATTAAATTAAAACAAAATTAAATTAATTAAATTAAAACAAAATTAAATTAATTAAATTAAAACAAAATTAAATTAGTTAAATTAAATTAAAACAAAATTAAATTAATTAAATTAAAACAAAATTAAATAAATTAAATATTTAAATGAAATTATATTAAATTAAATAAAAAATAAAAATAAATAGCCTGTGCATTGGGTAAATGTGGTTCCTACAGAGCACATATGATGTCTGTATAAAGGTAGAATGACAGGAGCGATTATGTAGTTTGGATTTTTTTATTTGTGCAAATAATCAGCGTGTAACGGACAAATTCCACTAGATCCATGTCCAGTCCGTCTCTGATCCGTTACAGCCCTGGATCTGATCGGTTTCTATTCTAGTCAATGTGTTAACTTCCACTGGATCCGCTCTGTTGCGTTCCAGCTGCGTCTCTGATCCTGCATCAATCTGAACAGAGCAGATGGAGCGGGGACAGGAAGTCAGGTTTCACCAAAACAAAATGAAAACATCCGGTCAATTTTCAGAATAAAACACTCTGTGTTATCACCAGATCGTATTTCACTTAACTACAACAACAAACCAAAGTCATGATGAGCGGAGCCAGGCCTGGAGTCAACAGGTCAGAGGTTTTCAGAGGACCAGAAAGACAACATGGATGAGGAGAGGAGGAGGAGGAGAATCCTTGATTCAGTGATTACAGAAGGGGAAACCTCGGTCACATGACTCCAGCTGTCCGGATGTCCTGCTCCGTGCTACGTTCCGAAATCCCAACCGGTGGGTGTTGACGGATGAGAGAGCACGGAGCCTGACCGTTGCGGATCAGAGAAGGACTGTACACAGATCTGGTGGAAGTCCAGTGTAACCCACCCAAGGAAATTGAAAGTATCTATAGTCTGAGGAGACAAAAAGGGTCTTCGTACGGCTGGTTTATGATTCTATGTAGACTCCAGTTACACCATAGTGGCATTCACCGTTGTTAGACAATCAAACTGTAATTATTGCAAAGATTTAAAGAGAAAAGACGTCAGAGGAGATGGATTGTAAGGCAACAGAGCTCAAGGTCCATGCTGTTTTCACATTTGAC